>NW_027640823.1:0-215000 GCF_949752795.1 Hyperoodon ampullatus | reverse complement strand
GTGACCCATCTGCCTGCGAACTTCCGTCACCTGGCAGGAAGGTACGATGCCCAGTCCTATGGTTAGCTGTGCAGCGAGGTGTACTGCGAGGACACGTTCCACACACACTTCAACAAAGAGGGCGGCCTGAGTGGAAATGTGAGTGTTTGGGAAGCTGTGCAGACAAAGAAAGCGCGCTTTGGCCTGGGCCAAATGCTTGTGACACTCCCCTGGTCCTGCCGGGCTCTGAGGGCCCTGCACTGGGCCCCCTGCTCCCCTGCCCTTTGTTCAGTCACAGCAGAGATGGCCACACCCACTCCCTCAGTGAGGGCAGTGTTCCAACCTCCTTCAGCCCCGCCCCCTCTCCGCAGGTTACCATGGACTACCGATGCTGCATTCTGAGGCCAGGGCGTTCCAAGAATGCCAAGGGCAGACATGATGACCTTCAATGATTTCCTCTTGTGTCAGTTTTGGTCAACTTTAGGAGCTAGGAAATGGTCCCCTTTACAGAAATGTTCAAATTTACTGGCATTTCATATATTCTCTGCTATAACATTGTCCTGATTCTTTCTGTATATTCTTTACATATGTTTATGTTTTCCTTAATCAAAGTGTGTCTTTTAAATCTTTTCAAAGAATATTCTTTGGACTTACTAAATCACCTCAATTTTATACGTTTTCTGTTGTATTCAGTTCTGCTCATATCTTTATTTATATTTTTTCTATGTTCTCAGGGTTTGTTGTTTTGATCATCTGATGTCAATTAAAACACTTGGTTATTCATTTTAATAAATCTTTTTACTTAGAAAGATTTGAACTTTTGAAGATTCCAGCTTACTTGTAAGTTTCTAAGGGTCAGGTCCTCTCCATTGTTGCTGGCCTAAGGCTTAGTTCACCATATAGCAATGTATATATTGACATATTTTCCCCTCGACTTTCTGTGATTCCCTACATCTCACCTTTCTTTGCAGACAAGCCATTTGAAATACCCTTCACTTATTTCACAGCCAATAAGTCTTTGAAATAATGTGTATTTTTGAGAGAAATCTTCTTATATCATTAGGCAGAAAATCTGACCTGCCATAGTTTTCAAAACAGCATAATTTCACTCTTCTCAATGATTAATCTGTTGTATTACACAACCTTTGAGTATTTAGCTTTATCAATGACATGTACTTTACAAATGTTTTAGAGATCCTACCAGTCTTTGAAAACATCCTTGTTCCTTGTTCCAGTTCCAGTTTTATGTATATATTCTGCCTTGCACCTGATTATTCCAACATCTGATGGGTGGCCTTGGGAAACTAATTCTCATATTGATTGTTTTTGCTGATTGTCTCCCCTTGTAGCTGATTTCTTCATTATTGTGTAAATTTAGATCATGAGCTCATGTTTAGCTAAACAGCTGACATTGTAAAAGGCTTAAGTGTGAACGCTCGTAAGCTTCAGGAGAAAGTCGGCAAAGATTTTTTTGTGTCCCTCCGATGAGTTGCCCGCAAGGACCCCATTTTTTAGAAGTGTTGGTCCAATACTCCCTCTAGAGGCAGGGGATTCAGACAGGGCTGCTTTGCAACCCCCGATCTGGGGCAGCGGCAGTGGTCGACCTGTGGTCAGGGCAGGAGCCTCTCCGCGTTGGTCCCAGTGACCCACCTGCCTGCGAACTTCCGTCACCTGGCAGTAAGGGACGATGCCCAGTCCTATGGTTAGCTGTGCAGCGAGGTGTACTGCGAGGACACGTTCCACACACACTTCAACAAAGAGGGCGGCCTGAGTGGAAATGTGAGTGTTTGGGAAGCTGTGCAGACAAAGAAAGCGCGCTTTGGCCTGGGCCAAATGCTTGTGACACTCCCCTGCTCCTGCCGGGCTCTGAGGGCCCTGCCCTGGGCCCCCTGCTCCCCTGCCCTTTGTTCAGTCACAGCAGAGATGGCCACACCCACTCCCTCAGTGAGGGCAGTGTTCCAACCTCCTTCAGCCCCGCCCCCTCTCCACAGGTTACCATGGACTACCGATGCTGCATTCTGAGGCCAGGGCGTTCCAAGAATGCCAAGGGCAGACATGATGACCTTCAATGATTTCCTCTTGTGTCAGTTTTGGTCAACTTTAGGAGCTAGGAAATGGTCCCCTTTACAGAAATGTTCAAATTTACTGGCATTTCATATATTCTCTGCTATAACATTGTCCTGATTCTTTCTGTATATTCTTTACATATGTTTATGTTTTCCTTAATCAAAGTGTGTCTTTTAAATCTTTTCAAAGAATATTCTTTGGACTTACTAAATCACCTCAATTTTATACGTTTTCTGTTGTATTCAGTTCTGCTCATATCTTTATTTATATTTTTTCTATGTTCTCAGGGTTTGTTGTTTTGATCATCTGATGTCAATTAAAACACTTGGTTATTCATTTTAATAAATCTTTTTACTTATAAAGATTTGAACTTTTGAAGATTCCAGCTTACTTGTAAGTTTCTAAGGGTCAGGTCCTCTCCATTGTTGCTGGCCTAAGGCTTAGTTCACCATATAGCAATGTATATATTGACATATTTTCCCCTCGACTTTCTGTGATTCCCTACATCTCACCTTTCTTTGCAGACAAGCCATTTGAAATACCCTTCACTTATTTCACAGCCAATAAGTCTTTGAAATAATGTGTATTTTTGAGAGAAATCTTCTTATATCATTAGGCAGAAAATCTGACCTGCCATAGTTTTCAAAACAGCATAATTTCACTCTTCTCAATGATTAATCTGTTGTATTACACAACCTTTGAGTATTTAGCTTTATCAATGACATGTACTTTACAAATGTTTTAGAGATCCTACCAGTCTTTGAAAACATCCTTGTTCCTTGTTCCAGTTCCAGTTTTATGTATATATTCTGCCTTGCACCTGATTATTCCAACATCTGATGGGTGGCCTTGGGAAACTAATTCTCATATTGATTGTTTTTGCTGATTGTCTCCCCTTGTAGCTGATTTCTTCATTATTGTGTAAATTTAGATCATGAGCTCATGTTTAGCTAAACAGCTGACATTGTAAAAGGCTTAAGTGTGAACGCTCGTAAGCTTCAGGAGAAAGTCGGCAAAGATTTTTTTGTGTCCCTCCGATGAGTTGCCCGCAAGGACCCCATTTTTTAGAAGTGTTGGTCCAATACTCCCTCTAGAGGCAGGGGATTCAGACAGGGCTGCTTTGCAACCCCCGATCTGGGGCAGCGGCAGTGGTCGACCTGTGGTCAGGGCAGGAGCCTCTCCGCGTTGGTCCCAGTGACCCATCTGCCTGCGAACTTCCGTCACCTGGCAGGAAGGTACGATGCCCAGTCCTATGGTTAGCTGTGCAGCGAGGTGTACTGCGAGGACACGTTCCACACACACTTCAACAAAGAGGGCGGCCTGAGTGGAAATGTGAGTGTTTGGGAAGCTGTGCAGACAAAGAAAGCGCGCTTTGGCCTGGGCCAAATGCTTGTGACACTCCCCTGGTCCTGCCGGGCTCTGAGGGCCCTGCCCTGGGCCCCCTGCTCCCCTGCCCTTTGTTCAGTCACAGCAGAGATGGCCACACCCACTCCCTCAGTGAGGGCAGTGTTCCAACCTCCTTCAGCCCCGCCCCCTCTCCGCAGGTTACCATGGACTACCGATGCTGCATTCTGAGGCCAGGGCGTTCCAAGAATGCCAAGGGCAGACATGATGACCTTCAATGATTTCCTCTTGTGTCAGTTTTGGTCAACTTTAGGAGCTAGGAAATGGTCCCCTTTACAGAAATGTTCAAATTTACTGGCATTTCATATATTCTCTGCTATAACATTGTCCTGATTCTTTCTGTATATTCTTTACATATGTTTATGTTTTCCTTAATCAAAGTGTGTCTTTTAAATCTTTTCAAAGAATATTCTTTGGACTTACTAAATCACCTCAATTTTATACGTTTTCTGTTGTATTCAGTTCTGCTCATATCTTTATTTATATTTTTTCTATGTTCTCAGGGTTTGTTGTTTTGATCATCTGATGTCAATTAAAACACTTGGTTATTCATTTTAATAAATCTTTTTACTTAGAAAGATTTGAACTTTTGAAGATTCCAGCTTACTTGTAAGTTTCTAAGGGTCAGGTCCTCTCCATTGTTGCTGGCCTAAGGCTTAGTTCACCATATAGCAATGTATATATTGACATATTTTCCCCTCGACTTTCTGTGATTCCCTACATCTCACCTTTCTTTGCAGACAAGCCATTTGAAATACCCTTCACTTATTTCACAGCCAATAAGTCTTTGAAATAATGTGTATTTTTGAGAGAAATCTTCTTATATCATTAGGCAGAAAATCTGACCTGCCATAGTTTTCAAAACAGCATAATTTCACTCTTCTCAATGATTAATCTGTTCTATTACACAACCTTTGAGTATTTAGCTTTATCAATGACATGTACTTTACAAATGTTTTAGAGATCCTACCAGTCTTTGAAAACATCCTTGTTCCTTGTTCCAGTTCCAGTTTTATGTATATATTCTGCCTTGCACCTGATTATTCCAACATCTGATGGGTGGCCTTGGGAAACTAATTCTCATATTGATTGTTTTTGCTGATTGTCTCCCCTTGTAGCTGATTTCTTCATTATTGTGTAAATTTAGATCATGAGCTCATGTTTAGCTAAACAGCTGACATTGTAAAAGGCTTAAGTGTGAACGCTCGTAAGCTTCAGGAGAAAGTCGGCAAAGATTTTTTTGTGTCCCTCCGATGAGTTGCCCGCAAGGACCCCATTTTTTAGAAGTGTTGGTCCAATACTTCCTCTAGAGGCAGGGGATTCAGACAGGGCTGCTTTGCAACCCCCGATCTGGGGCAGCGGCTGTGGTCGACCTGTGGTCAGGGCAGGAGCCTCTCCGCGTTGGTCCCAGTGACCCATCTGCCTGCGAACTTCGGTCACCTGGCAGGAAGGTACGATGCCCAGTCCTATGGTTAGCTGTGCAGCGAGGTGTACTGCGAGGACACGTTCCACACACACTTCAACAAAGAGGGCGGCCTGAGTGGAAAGGTGAGTGTTTGGGAAGCTGTGCGGACAAAGAAGGCGCCCTTTGGCCCTGGCCAAATGCTTGTGACACACCCCTGGGCCTGCCGGCCTCTGAGGGCCCTGCCCTGGGCCCCCTGCTCCCCTGCCCTTTGTTCAGTCACAGCAGAGATGGCCACACCCACTCCCTCAGTGAGGGCAGTGTTCCAACCTCCTTCAGCCCCACCCCCTCTCCGCAGGTTACCATGGAATACCGATGCTGCATTCTGAGGCCAGGGCGTTCCAAGAATGCCAAGGGCAGACATGATGACCTTCAATGATTTCCTCTTGTGTCAGTTTTGGTCAACTTTAGGAGCTAGGAAATGGTCCCCTTTACAGAAATGTTCAAATTTACTGGCATTTCATATATTCTCTGCTATAACATTGTCCTGATTCTTTCTGTATATTCTTTACTTATGTTTTTGTTTTCCTTAATCAAAGTGTGTCTTTTAAATCTTTTCAAAGAATATTCTTTGGACTTACTAAATCACCTCAATTTTATACGTTTTCTGTTGTATTCAGTTCTGCTCATATCTTTATTTATATTTTATCTATGTTCTCAGGGTTTGTTGTTTTGATCATCTGATGTCAATTAAAACACTTGGTTATTCATTTTAATAAATATTTTTCCTTATAAAGATTTGAACTTTTGAAGATTCCAGCTTACTTGTAAGTTTCTAAGGGTCAGGTCCTCTCCATTGTTGCTGGCCTAAGGCTTAGTTCACCATATAGCAATGTATATATTGACATATTTTCCCCTCGACTTTCTGTGATTCCCTACATCTCACCTTTCTTTGCAGACAAGCCATTTGAAATACCCTTCACTTATTTCACAGCCAATAAGTCTTTGAAATTATGTGTATTTTTGAGAGAAATGTTCTTATATCATTAGGCAGAAAATCTGACCTGCCATAGTTTTCAAAACAGCATAATTTCACTCTTCTCAATGATTAATCTGTTGTATTACACCACCTTTGAGTATTTAGCTTTATCAATGACATGTACTTTACAAATGTTTTAGAGATCCTACCAGTCTTTGAAAACATCCTTGTTCCTTGTTCCAGTTCCAGTTTTATGTATATATTCTGCCTTGCACCTGATTATTCCAACATATGATGGGTGGCCTTGGGAAACTAATTCTCATATTGATTGTTTTTGCTGATTGTCTCCCCTTGTAGCTGATTTCTTCATTATTGTGTAAATTTAGATCATGAGCTCATGTTTAGCTAAACAGCTGACATTGTAAAAGGCTTAAGTGTGAACGCTCGTAAGCTTCAGGAGAAAGTCGGCAAAGATTTTTTTGTGTCCCTCCGATGAGTTGCCCGCAAGGACCCCATTTTTTAGAAGTGTTGGTCCAATACTCCCTCTAGAGGCAGGGGATTCAGACAGGGCTGCTTTGCAACCCCCGATCTGGGGAAGCGGCAGTGCTCGACCTGTGGTCAGGGCAGGAGCCTCTCCGCGTTGGTCCCAGGGACCCATCTGCCTGCGAACTTCGGTCACCTGGCAGGAAGGTACGATGCCCAGTCCTATGGTTAGCTGTGCAGCGAGGTGTACTGCGAGGACACGTTCCACACACACTTCAACAAAGAGGGCGGCCTGAGTGGAAATGTGAGTGTTTGGGAAGCTGTGCAGACAAAGAAGGCGCCCTTTGGCCTGGGCCAAATTCTTGTGACACTCCCCTGGTCCTGCCGGGCTCTGAGGGCCCTGCCCTGGGCCCCCTGCTCCCCTGCCCTTTGTTCAGTCACAGCAGAGATGGCCACACCCACTCCCTCAGTGAGGGCAGTGTTCCAACCTCCTTCAGCCCCACCCCCTCTCCGCAGGTTACCATGGACTACCGATGCTGCATTCTGAGGCCAGGGCGTTCCAAGAATGCCAAGGGCAGACATGATGACCTTCAATGATTTCCTCTTGTGTCAGTTTTGGTCAACTTTAGGAGCTAGGAAATGGTCCCCTTTACAGAAATGTTCAAATTTACTGGCATTTCATATATTCTCTGCTATAACATTGTCCTGATTCTTTCTGTATATTCTTTACATATGTTTATGTTTTCCTTAATCAAAGTGTGTCTTTTAAATCTTTTCAAAGAATATTCTTTGGACTTACTAAATCACCTCAATTTTATACGTTTTCTGTTGTATTAAGTTCTGCTCATATCTTTATTTATATTTTTTCTATGTTCTCAGGGTTTGTTGTTTTGATCATCTGATGTCAATTAAAACACTTGGTTATTCATTTTAATAAATCTTTTTACTTATAAAGATTTGAACTTTTGAAGATTCCAGCTTACTTGTAAGTTTCTAAGGGTCAGGTCCTCTCCATTGTTGCTGGCCTAAGGCTTAGTTCACCATATAGCAATGTATATATTGACATATTTTCCCCTCGACTTTCTGTGATTCCCTACATCTCACCTTCCTTTGCAGACAAGCCATTTGAAATACCCTTCACTTATTTCACAGCCAATAGGTCTTTGAAATGTGTATTTTTGAGAGAAATCTTCTTATATCATTAGGCAGAAAATCTGACCTGCCATAGTTTTCAAAACAGCATAATTTCACTCTTCTCAATGATTAATCTGTTGTATTACACAACCTTTGAGTATTTAGCTTTATCAATGACATGTACTTTACAAATGTTTTAGAGATCCTACCAGTCTTTGAAAACATCCTTGTTCCTTGTTCCAGTTCCAGTTTTATGTATATATTCTGCCTTGCACCTGATTATTCCAACATCTGATGGGTGGCCTTGGGAAACTAATTCTCATATTGATTGTTTTTGCTGATTGTCTCCCCTTGTAGCTGATTTCTTCATTATTGTGTAAATTTAGATCATGAGCTCATGTTTAGCTAAACAGCTGACATTGTAAAAGGCTTAAGTGTGAACGCTCGTAAGCTTCAGGAGAAAGTCGGCAAAGATTTTTTTGTGTCCCTCCGATGAGTTGCCCGCAAGGACCCCATTTTTTAGAAGTGTTGGTCCAATACTCCCTCTAGAGGCAGGGGATTCAGACAGGGCTGCTTTGCAACCCCCGATCTGGGGCAGCGGCAGTGGTCGACCGGTGGTCAGGGCAGGAGCCTCTCCGCGTTGGTCCCAGTGACCCATCTGCCTGCGAACTTCGGTCACCTGGCAGGAAGGTACGATGCCCAGTCCTATGGTTAGCTGTGCAGCGAGGTGTACTGCGAGGACACGTTCCACACACACTTCAACAAAGAGGGCGGCCTGAGTGGAAATGTGAGTGTTTGGGAAGCTGTGCAGACAAAGAAAGTGCGCTTTGGCCTGGGCCAAATGCTTGTGACACTCCCCTGGTCCTGCCGGGCTCTGAGGGCCCTGCCCTGGGCCCCCTGCTCTCCTGCCCTTTGTTCAGTCACAGCAGAGATGGCCACACCCACTCCCTCAGTGAGGGCAGTGTTCCAACCTCCTTCAGCCCCGCCCCCTCTCCGCAGGTTACCATGGACTACCGATGCTGCATTCTGAGGCCAGGGCGTTCCAAGAATGCCAAGGGCAGACATGATGACCTTCAATGATTTCCTCTTGTGTCAGTTTTGGTCAACTTTAGGAGCTAGGAAATGGTCCCCTTTACAGAAATGTTCAAATTTACTGGCATTTCATATATTCTCTGCTATAACATTGTCCTGATTCTTTCTGTATATTCTTTACTTATGTTTTTGTTTTCCTTAATCAAAGTGTGTCTTTTAAATCTTTTCAAAGAATATTCTTTGGACTTACTAAATCACCTCAATTTTATACGTTCTCTGTTGTATTCAGTTCTGCTCATATCTTTATTTATATTTTATCTATGTTCTCAGGGTTTGTTGTTTTGATCATCTGATGTCAATTAAAACACTTGGTTATTCATTTTAATAAATATTTTTCCTTATAAAGATTTGAACTTTTGAAGATTCCAGCTTACTTGTAAGTTTCTAAGGGTCAGGTCCTCTCCATTGTTGCTGGCCTAAGGCTTAGTTCACCATATAGCAATGTATATATTGACATATTTTCCCCTCGACTTTCTGTGATTCCCTACATCTCACCTTTCTTTGCAGACAAGCCATTTGAAATACCCTTCACTTATTTCACAGCCAATAAGTCTTTGAAATAATGTGTATTTTTGAGAGAAATCTTCTTATATCATTAGGCAGAAAATCTGACCTGCCATAGTTTTCAAAACAGCATAATTTCACTCTTCTCAATGATTAATCTGTTGTATTACACCACCTTTGAGTATTTAGCTTTATCAATGACATGTACTTTACAAATGTTTTAGAGATCCTACCAGTCTTTGAAAACATCCTTGTTCCTTGTTCCAGTTCCAGTTTTATGTATATTTTCTGCCTTGCACCTGATTATTCCAACATCTGATGGGTGGCCTTGGGAAACTAATTCTCATATTGATTGTTTTTGCTGATTGTCTCCCCTTGTAGCTGATTTCTTCATTATTGTGTAAATTTAGATCATGAGCTCATGTTTAGCTAAACAGCTGACATTGTAAAAGGCTTAACTGTGAACGCTCGTAAGCTTCAGGAGAAAGTCGGCAAAGATTTTTTTGTGTCGCTCCAATGAGTTGCCCGCAAGGACCCCATTTTTTAGAAGTGTTGGTCCAATACTCCCTCTAGAGGCAGGGGATTCAGACAGGGCTGCTTTGCAACCCCCGATCTGGGGCAGCGGCTGTGGTCGACCAGTGGTCAGGGCAGGAGCCTCTCCGCGTTGGTCCCAGGGACCCATCTGCCTGCGAACTTCGGTCACCTGGCAGGAAGGTACGATGCCCAGTCCTATGGTTAACTGTGCAGCGAGGTGTACTGCGAGGACACCTTCCACACACACTTCAACAAAGAGGGCGGCCTGAGTGGAAAGGTGAGTGTTTGGGAAGCTGTGCAGACAAAGAAGGCGCCCTTTGGCCTGGGCCAAATGCTTGTGACACACCCCTGCGCCTGCCGGGCTCTGAGGGCCCTGCCCTGGGCCCCCTGCTCCACTGCCCTTTGTTCAGTCACAGCAGAGATGGCCACACCCACTCCCTCAGTGAGGGCAGTGTTCCAACCTCCTTCAGCCCCGCCCCCTCTCCGCAGGTTACCATGGACTACCGATGCTGCATTCTGAGGCCAGGGCGTTCCAAGAATGCCAAGGGCAGACATGATGACCTTCAATGATTTCCTCTTGTGTCAGTTTTGGTCAACTTTAGGAGCTAGGAAATGGTCCCCTTTACAGAAATGTTCAAATTTACTGGCATTTCATATATTCTCTGCTATAACATTGTCCTGATTCTTTCTGTATATTCTTTACATATGTTTATGTTTTCCTTAATCAAAGTGTGTCTTTTAAATCTTTTCAAAGAATATTCTTTGGACTTACTAAATCACCTCAATTTTATACGTTTTCTGTTGTATTCAGTTCTGCTCATATCTTTATTTATATTTTTTCTATGTTCTCAGGGTTTGTTGTTTTGATCATCTGATGTCAATTAAAACACTTGGTTATTCATTTTAATAAATCTTTTTACTTATAAAGATTTGAACTTTTGAAGATTCCAGCTTACTTGTAAGTTTCTAAGGGTCAGGTCCTCTCCATTGTTGCTGGCCTAAGGCTTAGTTCACCATATAGCAATGTATATATTGACATATTTTCCCCTCGACTTTCTGTGATTCCCTACATCTCACCTTTCTTTGCAGACAAGCCATTTGAAATACCCTTCACTTATTTCACAGCCAATAAGTCTTTGAAATAATGTGTATTTTTGAGAGAAATCTTCTTATATCATTAGGCAGAAAATCTGACCTGCCATAGTTTTCAAAACAGCATAATTTCACTCTTCTCAATGATTAATCTGTTGTATTACACAACCTTTGAGTATTTAGCTTTATCAATGACATGTACTTTACAAATGTTTTAGAGATCCTACCAGTCTTTGAAAACATCCTTGTTCCTTGTTCCAGTTCCAGTTTTATGTATATTTTCTGCCTTGCACCTGATTATTCCAACATCTGATGGGTGGCCTTGGGAAACTAATTCTCATATTGATTGTTTTTGCTGATTGTCTCCCCTTGTAGCTGATTTCTTCATTATTGTGTAAATTTAGATCATGAGCTCATGTTTAGCTAAACAGCTGACATTGTAAAAGGCTTAAGTGTGAACGCTCGTAAGCTTCAGGAGAAAGTCTGCAAAGATTTTTTTGTGTCGCTCCAATGAGTTGCCCGCAAGGACCCCATTTTTTAGAAGTGTTGGTCCAATACTCCCTCTAGAGGCAGGGGATTCAGACAGGGCTGCTTTGCAACCCCCGATCTGGGGCAGCGGCTGTGGTCGACCAGTGGTCAGGGCAGGAGCCTCTCCGCGTTGGTCCCAGGGACCCATCTGCCTGCGAACTTCGGTCACCTGGCAGGAATGTACGATGCACAGTCCTATGGTTAGCTGTGCAGCGAGGTGTACTGCGAGGACACCTTCCACACACACTTCAACAAAGAGGGCGGCCTGAGTGGAAAGGTGAGTGTTTGGGAAGCTGTGCAGACAAAGAAGGCGCCCTTTGGCCTGGGCCAAATGCTTGTGACACACCCCTGCGCCTGCCGGGCTCTGAGGGCCCTGCCCTGGGCCCCCTGCTCCACTGCCCTTTGTTCAGTCACAGCAGAGATGGCCACACCCACTCCCTCAGTGAGGGCAGTGTTCCAACCTCCTTCAGCCCCACCCCCTCTCCGCAGGTTACCATGGACTACCGATGCTGCATTCTGAGGCCAGGGCGTTCCGAGAATGCCAAGGGCAGACATGATGACCTTCAATGATTTCCTCTTGTGTCAGTTTTGGTCAACTTTAGGAGCTAGGAAATGGTCCCCTTTACAGAAATGTTCAAATTTACTGGCATTTCATATATTCTCTGCTATAACATTGTCCTGATTCTTTCTGTATATTCTTTACTTATGTTTTTGTTTTCCTTAATCAAAGTGTGTCTTTTAAATCTTTTCAAAGAATATTCTTTGGACTTACTAAATCACCTCAATTTTATACGTTTTCTGTTGTATTAAGTTCTGCTCATATCTTTATTTATATTTTATCTATGTTCTCAGGGTTTGTTGTTTTGATCATCTGATGTCAATTAAAACACTTGGTTATTCATTTTAATAAATCTTTTTACTTATAAAGATTTGAACTTTTGAAGATTCCAGCTTACTTGTAAGTTTCTAAGGGTCAGGTCCTCTCCATTGTTGCTGGCCTAAGGCTTAGTTCACCATATAGCAATGTATATATTGACATATTTTCCCCTCGACTTTCTGTGATTCCCTACATCTCACCTTTCTTTGCAGACAAGCCATTTGAAATACCCTTCACTTATTTCACAGCCAATAAGTCTTTGAAATAATGTGTATTTTTGAGAGAAATCTTCTTATATCATTAGGCAGAAAATCTGACCTGCCATAGTTTTCAAAACAGCATAATTTCACTCTTCTCAATGATTAATCTGTTGTATTAAACAACCTTTGAGTATTTAGCTTTATCAATGACATGTACTTTACAAATGTTTTAGAGATCCTACCAGTCTTTGAAAACATCCTTGTTCCTTGTTCCAGTTCCAGTTTTATGTATATTTTCTGCCTTGCACCTGATTATTCCAACATCTGATGGGTGGCCTTGGGAAACTAATTCTCATATTGATTGTTTTTGCTGATTGTCTCCCCTTGTAGCTGATTTCTTCATTATTGTGTAAATTTAGATCATGAGCTCATGTTTAGCTAAACAGCTGACATTGTAAAAGGCTTAAGTGTGAACGCTCGTAAGCTTCAGGAGAAAGTCGGCAAAGATTTATTTGTGTCGCTCCAATGAGTTGTCCGCAAGGACCCCATTTTTTAGAAGTGTTGGTCCAATACTCACTCTAGAGGCAGGGGATTCAGACAGGGCTGCTTTGCAACCCCCGATCTGGGGCAGCGGCTGTGGTCGACCAGTGGTCAGGGCAGGAGCCTCTCCGCGTTGGTCCCAGGGACCCATCTGCCTGCGAACTTCGGTCACCTGGCAGGAAGGTACGATGCCCAGTCCTATGGTTAGCTGTGCAGCGAGGTGTACTGCGAGGACACGTTCCACACACACTTCAACAAAGAGGGCGGCCTGAGTGGAAATGTGAGTGTTTGGGAAGCTGTGCAGACAAAGAAGGCGCCCTTTGGCCTGGGCCAAATGCTTGTGACACTCCCCTGGTCCTGCCGGGCTCTGAGGGCCCTGCCCTGGGCCCCCTGCTCCCCTGCCCTTTGTTCAGTCACAGCAGAGATGGCCACACCCACTCCCTCAGTGAGGGCAGTGTTCCAACCTCCTTCAGCCCCACCCCCTCTCCGCAGGTTACCATGGACTACCGATGCTGCATTCTGAGGCCAGGGCGTTCCAAGAATGCCAAGGGCAGACATGATGACCTTCAATGATTTCCTCTTGTGTCAGTTTTGGTCAACTTTAGGAGCTAGGAAATGGTCCCCTTTACAGAAATGTTCAAATTTACTGGCATTTCATATATTCTCTGCTATAACATTGTCCTGATTCTTTCTGTATATTCTTTACATATGTTTATGTTTTCCTTAATCAAAGTGTGTCTTTTAAATCTTTTCAAAGAATATTCTTTGGACTTACTAAATCACCTCAATTTTATACGTTTTCTGTTGTATTAAGTTCTGCTCATATCTTTATTTATATTTTTTCTATGTTCTCAGGGTTTGTTGTTTTGATCATCTGACGTCAATTAAAACACTTGGTTATTCATTTTAATAAATCTTTTTACTTATAAAGATTTGAACTTTTGAAGATTCCAGGTTACTTGTAAGTTTCTAAGGGTCAGGTCCTCTCCATTGTTGCTGGCCTAAGGCTTAGTTCACCATATAGCAATGTATATATTGACATATTTTCCCCTCGACTTTCTGTGATTCCCTACATCTCACCTTTCTTTGCAGACAAGCCATTTGAAATACCCTTCACTTATTTCACAGCCAATAAGTCTTTGAAATAATGTGTATTTTTGAGAGAAATCTTCTTATATCATTAGGCAGAAAATCTGACCTGCCATAGTTTTCAAAACAGCATAATTTCACTCTTCTCAATGATTAATCTGTTGTATTACACAACCTTTGAGTATTTAGCTTTATCAATGACATGTACTTTACAAATGTTTTAGAGATCCTACCAGTCTTTGAAAACATCCTTGTTCCTTGTTCCAGTTCCAGTTTTATGTATATATTCTGCCTTGCACCTGATTATTCCAACATCTGATGGGTGGCCTTGGGAAACTAATTCTCATATTGATTGTTTTTGCTGATTGTCTCCCCTTGTAGCTGATTTCTTCATTATTGTGTAAATTTAGATCATGAGCTCATGTTTAGCTAAACAGCTGACATTGTAAAAGGCTTAAGTGTGAACGCTCGTAAGCTTCAGGAGAAAGTCGGCAAAGATTTTTTTGTGTCCCTCCGATGAGTTGCCCGCAAGGACCCCATTTTTTAGAAGTGTTGGTCCAATACTCCCTCTAGAGGCAGGGGATTCAGACAGGGCTGCTTTGCAACCCCCGATCTGGGGCAGCGGCTGTGGTCGACCTGTGGTCAGGGCAGGAGCCTCTCCGCGTTGGTCCCAGTGACCCATCTGCCTGCGAACTTCGGTCACCTGGCAGGAAGGTACGATGCCCAGTCCTATGGTTAGCTGTGCAGCGAGGTGTACTGCGAGGACACGTTCCACACACACTTCAACAAAGAGGGCGGCCTGAGTGGAAATGTGAGTGTTTGGGAAGCTGTGCAGACAAAGAAGGCGCCCTTTGGCCTGGGCCAAATGCTTGTGACACTCCCCTGGTCCTGCCGGGCTCTGAGGGCCCTGCCCTGGGCCCCCTGCTCCCCTGCCCTTTGTTCAGTCACAGCAGAGATGGCCACACCCACTCCCTCAGTGAGGGCAGTGTTCCAACCTCCTTCAGCCCCACCCCCTCTCCGCAGGTTACCATGGACTACCGATGCTGCATTCTGAGGCCAGGGCGTTCCAAGAATGCCAAGGGCAGACATGATGACCTTCAATGATTTCCTCTTGTGTCAGTTTTGGTCAACTTTAGGAGCTAGGAAATGGTCCCCTTTACAGAAATGTTCAAATTTACTGGCATTTCATATATTCTCTGCTATAACATTGTCCTGATTCTTTCTGTATATTCTTTACATATGTTTATGTTTTCCTTAATCAAAGTGTGTCTTTTAAATCTTTTCAAAGAATATTCTTTGGACTTACTAAATCACCTCAATTTTATACGTTTTCTGTTGTATTAAGTTCTGCTCATATCTTTATTTATATTTTTTCTATGTTCTCAGGGTTTGTTGTTTGGATCATCTGATGTCAATTAAAACACTTGGTTATTCATTTTAATAAATCTTTTTACTTATAAAGATTTGAACTTTTGAAGATTCCAGGTTACTTGTAAGTTTCTAAGGGTCAGGTCCTCTCCATTGTTGCTGGCCTAAGGCTTAGTTCACCATATAGCAATGTATATATTGACATATTTTCCCCTCGACTTTCTGTGATTCCCTACATCTCACCTTTTTTTGCAGACAAGCCATTTGAAATACCCTTCACTTATTTCACAGCCAATAAGTCTTTGAAATAATGTGTATTTTTGAGAGAAATCTTCTTATATCATTAGGCAGAAAATCTGACCTGCCATAGTTTTCAAAACAGCATAATTTCACTCTTCTCAATGATTAATCTGTTGTATTACACAACCTTTGAGTATTTAGCTTTATCAATGACATGTACTTTACAAATGTTTTAGAGATCCTACCAGTCTTTGAAAACATCCTTGTTCCTTGTTCCAGTTCCAGTTTTATGTATATATTCTGCCTTGCACCTGATTATTCCAACATCTGATGGGTGGCCTTGGGAAACTAATTCTCATATTGATTGTTTTTGCTGATTGTCTCCCCTTGTAGCTGATTTCTTCATTATTGTGTAAATTTAGATCATGAGCTCATGTTTAGCTAAACAGCTGACATTGTAAAAGGCTTAAGTGTGAACGCTCGTAAGCTTCAGGAGAAAGTCGGCAAAGATTTTTTTGTGTCCCTCCGATGAGTTGCCCGCAAGGACCCCATTTTTTAGAAGTGTTGGTCCAATACTCCCTCTAGAGGCAGGGGATTCAGACAGGGCTGCTTTGCAACCCCCGATCTGGGGCAGCGGCTGTGGTCGACCTGTGGTCAGGGCAGGAGCCTCTCCGCGTTGGTCCCAGTGACCCATCTGCCTGCGAACTTCGGTCACCTGGCAGGAAGGTATGATGCCCAGTCCTATGGTTAGCTGTGCAGCGAGGTGTACTGCGAGGACACGTTCCACACACACTTCAACAAAGAGGGCGGCCTGAGTGGAAATGTGAGTGTTTGGGAAGCTGTGCAGACAAAGAAGGCGCCCTTTGGCCTGGGCCAAATGCTTGTGACACTCCCCTGGTCCTGCCGGGCTCTGAGGGCCCTGCCCTGGGCCCCCTGCTCCCCTGCCCTTTGTTCAGTCACAGCAGAGATGGCCACACCCACTCCCTCAGTGAGGGCAGTGTTCCAACCTCCTTCAGCCCCACCCCCTCTCCGCAGGTTACCATGGACTACCGATGCTGCATTCTGAGGCCAGGGCGTTCCAAGAATGCCAAGGGCAGACATGATGACCTTCAATGATTTCCTCTTGTGTCAGTTTTGGTCAACTTTAGGAGCTAGGAAATGGTCCCCTTTACAGAAATGTTCAAATTTACTGGCATTTCATATATTCTCTGCTATAACATTGTCCTGATTCTTTCTGTATATTCTTTACATATGTTTATGTTTTCCTTAATCAAAGTGTGTCTTTTAAATCTTTTCAAAGAATATTCTTTGGACTTACTAAATCACCTCAATTTTATACGTTTTCTGTTGTATTAAGTTCTGCTCATATCTTTATTTATATTTTTTCTATGTTCTCAGGGTTTGTTGTTTGGATCATCTGATGTCAATTAAAACACTTGGTTATTCATTTTAATAAATCTTTTTACTTATAAAGATTTGAACTTTTGAAGATTCCAGGTTACTTGTAAGTTTCTAAGGGTCAGGTCCTCTCCATTGTTGCTGGCCTAAGGCTTAGTTCACCATATAGCAATGTATATATTGACATATTTTCCCCTCGACTTTCTGTGATTCCCTACATCTCACCTTTCTTTGCAGACAAGCCATTTGAAATACCCTTCACTTATTTCACAGCCAATAAGTCTTTGAAATAATGTGTATTTTTGAGAGAAATCTTCTTATATCATTAGGCAGAAAATCTGACCTGCCATAGTTTTCAAAACAGCATAATTTCACTCTTCTCAATGATTAATCTGTTGTATTACACAACCTTTGAGTATTTAGCTTTATCAATGACATGTACTTTACAAATGTTTTAGAGATCCTACCAGTCTTTGAAAACATCCTTGTTCCTTGTTCCAGTTCCAGTTTTATGTATATATTCTGCCTTGCACCTGATTATTCCAACATCTGATGGGTGGCCTTGGGAAACTAATTCTCATATTGATTGTTTTTGCTGATTGTCTCCCCTTGTAGCTGATTTCTTCATTATTGTGTAAATTTAGATCATGAGCTCATGTTTAGCTAAACAGCTGACATTGTAAAAGGCTTAAGTGTGAACGCTCGTAAGCTTCAGGAGAAAGTCGGCAAAGATTTTTTTGTGTCCCTCCGATGAGTTGCCCGCAAGGACCCCATTTTTTAGAAGTGTTGGTCCAATACTCCCTCTAGAGGCAGGGGATTCAGACAGGGCTGCTTTGCAACCCCCGATCTGGGGCAGCGGCTGTGGTCGACCTGTGGTCAGGGCAGGAGCCTCTCCGCGTTGGTCCCAGTGACCCATCTGCCTGCGAACTTCGGTCACCTGGCAGGAAGGGACGATGCCCAGTCCTATGGTTAGCTGTGCAGCGAGGTGTACTGCGAGGACACGTTCCACACACACTTCAACAAAGAGGGCGGCCTGAGTGGAAAGGTGAGTGTTTGGGAAGCTGTGCGGACAAAGAAGGCGCCCTTTGGCCCTGGCCAAATGCTTGTGACACACCCCTGGGCCTGCCGGCCTCTGAGGGCCCTGCCCTGGGCCCCCTGCTCCCCTGCCCTTTGTTCAGTCACAGCAGAGATGGCCACACCCACTCCCTCAGTGAGGGCAGTGTTCCAACCTCCTTCAGCCCCACCCCCTCTCCGCAGGTTACCATGGAATACCGATGCTGCATTCTGAGGCCAGGGCGTTCCGAGAATGCCAAGGGCAGACATGATGACCTTCAATGATTTCCTCTTGTGTCAGTTTTGGTCAACTTTAGGAGCTAGGAAATGGTCCCCTTTACAGAAATGTTCAAATTTACTGGCATTTCATATATTCTCTGCTATAACATTGTCCTGATTCTTTCTGTATATTCTTTACTTATGTTTTTGTTTTCCTTCATCAAAGTGTGTCTTTTAAATCTTTTCAAAGAATATTCTTTGGACTTACTAAATCACCTCAATTTTATACGTTTTCTGTTGTATTAAGTTCTGCTCATATCTTTATTTATATTTTATCTATGTTCTCAGGGTTTGTTGTTTTGATCATCTGATGTCAATTAAAACACTTGGTTATTCATTTTAATAAATATTTTTCCTTATAAAGATTTGAACTTTTGAAGATTCCAGCTTACTTGTAAGTTTCTAAGGGTCAGGTCCTCTCCATTGTTGCTGGCCTAAGGCTTAGTTCAACATATAGCAATGTATATATTGACATATTTTCCCCTCGACTTTCTGTGATTCCCTACATCTCACCTTTCTTTGCAGACAAGCCATTTGAAATACCCTTCACTTATTTCACAGCCAATAAGTCTTTGAAATAATGTGTATTTTTGAGAGAAATCTTCTTATATCATTAGGCAGAAAATCTGACCTGCCATAGTTTTCAAAACAGCATAATTTCACTCTTCTCAATGATTAATCTGTTGTATTACACAACCTTTGAGTATTTAGCTTTATCAATGACATGTACTTTACAAATGTTTTAGAGATCCTACCAGTCTTTGAAAACATACTTGTTCCTTGTTCCAGTTCCAGTTTTATGTATATTTTCTGCCTTGCACCTGATTATTCCAACATCTGATGGGTGGCCTTGGGAAACTAATTCTCATATTGATTGTTTTTGCTGGTTGTCTCCCCTTGTAGCTGATTTCTTCATTATTGTGTAAATTTAGATCATGAGCTCATGTTTAGCTAAACAGCTGACATTGTAAAAGGCTTAAGTGTGAACGCTCGTAAGCTTCAGGAGAAAGTCGGCAAAGATTTTTTTGTGTCGCTCCAATGAGTTGCCCGCAAGGACCCCATTTTTTAGAAGTGTTGGTCCAATACTCCCTCTAGAGGCAGGGGATTCAGACAGGGCTGCTTTGCAACCCCCGATCTGGGGCAGCGGCTGTGGTCGACCAGTGGTCAGGGCAGGAGCCTCTCCGCGTTGGTCCCAGGGACCCATCTGCCTGCGAACTTCGGTCACCTGGCAGGAAGGTACGATGCCCAGTCCTATGGTTAGCTGTGCAGCGAGGTGTACTGCGAGGACACGTTCCACACACACTTCAACAAAGAGGGCGGCCTGAGTGGAAAGGTGAGTGTTTGGGAAGCTGTGCAGACAAAGAAGGCGCCCTTTGGCCTGGGCCAAATGCTTGTGACACACCCCTGTGCCTGCCGGGCTCTGAGGGCCCTGCCCTGGGCCCCCTGCTCCACTGCCCTTTGTTCAGTCACAGCAGAGATGGCCACAGCCACTCCCTCAGTGAGGGCAGTGTTCCAACCTCCTTCAGCCCCACCCCCTCTCCGCAGGTTACCATGGACTACCGATGCTGCATTCTGAGGCCAGGGCGTTCCGAGAATGCCAAGGGCAGACATGATGACCTTCAATGATTTCCTCTTGTGTCAGTTTTGGTCAACTTTAGGAGCTAGGAAATGGTCCCCTTTACAGAAATGTTCAAATTTACTGGCATTTCATATATTCTCTGCTATAAAATTGTCCTGATTCTTTCTGTATATTCTTTACTTATGTTTTTGTTTTCCTTAATCAAAGTGTGTCTTTTAAATCTTTTCAAAGAATATTCTTTGGACTTACTAAATCACCTCAATTTTATACGTTTTCTGTTGTATTAAGTTTTGCTCATATCTTTATTTATATTTTATCTATGTTCTCAGGGTTTGTTGTTTTGATCATCTGATGTCAATTAAAACACTTGGTTATTCATTTTAATAAATATTTTTCCTTATAAAGATTTGAACTTTTGAAGATTCCAGCTTACTTGTAAGTTTCTAAGGGTCAGGTCCTCTCCATTGTTGCTGGCCTAAGGCTTAGTTCACCATATAGCAATGTATATATTGACATATTTTCCCCTCGACTTTCTGTGATTCCCTACATCTCACCTTTCTTTGCAGACAAGCCATTTGAAATACCCTTCACTTATTTCACAGCCAATAAGTCTTTGAAATAATGTGTATTTTTGAGAGAAATCTTCTTATATCATTAGGCAGAAAATCTGACCTGCCATAGTTTTCAAAACAGCATAATTTCACTCTTCTCAATGATTAATCTGTTGTATTACACAACCTTTGAGTATTTAGCTTTATCAATGACATGTACTTTACAAATGTTTTAGAGATCCTACCAGTCTTTGAAAACATCCTTGTTCCTTGTTCCAGTTCCAGTTTTATGTATATTTTCTGCCTTGCACCTGATTATTCCAACATCTGATGGGTGGCCTTGGGAAACTAATTCTCATATTGATTGTTTTTGCTGATTGTCTCCCCTTGTAGCTGATTTCTTCATTATTGTGTAAATTTAGATCATGAGCTCATGTTTAGCTAAACAGCTGACATTGTAAAAGGCTTAAGTGTGAACGCTCGTAAGCTTCAGGAGAAAGTCGGCAAAGATTTATTTGTGTCGCTCCAATGAGTTGCCCGCAAGGACCCCATTTATTAGAAGTGTTGGTCCAATACTCACTCTAGAGGCAGGGGATTCAGACAGGGCTGCTTTGCAACCCCCGATCTGGGGCAGCGGCTGTGGTCGACCAGTGGTCAGGGCAGGAGCCTCTCCGCGTTGGTCACAGGGACCCATCTGCCTGCGAACTTCGGTCACCTGGCAGGAAGGTACGATGCCCAGTCCTATGGTTAGCTGTGCAGCGAGGTGTACTGCGAGGACACGTTCCACACACACTTCAACAAAGAGGGCGGCCTGAGTGGAAAGGTGAGTGTTTGGGAAGCTGTGCAGACAAAGAAGGCGCCCTTTGGCCTGGGCCAAATGCTTGTGACACACCCCTGCGCCTGCCGGGCTCTGAGGGCCCTGCCCTGGGCCCCCTGCTCCACTGCCCTTTGTTCAGTCACAGCAGAGATGGCCACACCCACTCCCTCAGTGAGGGCAGTGTTCCAACCTCCTTCAGCCCCACCCCCTCTCCGCAGGTTACCATGGAATACCGATGCTGCATTCTGAGGCCAGGGCGTTCCAAGTATGCCAAGGGCAGACATGATGACCTTCAATGATTTCCTCTTGTGTCAGTTTTGGTCAACTTTAGGAGCTAGGAAATGGTCCCCTTTACAGAAATGTTCAAATTTACTGGCATTTCATATATTCTCTGCTATAACATTGTCCTGATTCTTTCTGTATATTCTTTACATATGTTTATGTTTTCCTTAATCAAAGTGTGTCTTTTAAATCTTTTCAAAGAATATTCTTTGGACTTACTAAATCGCCTCAATTTTATACGTTTTCTGTTGTATTAAGTTCTGCTCATATCTTTATTTATATTTTTTTCTATGTTCTCAGGGTTTGTTGTTTTGATCATCTGATGTCAATTAAAACACTTGGTTATTCATTTTAATAAATCTTTTTACTTAGAAACATTTGAACTTTTGAAGATTCCAGCTTACTTGTAAGTTTCTAAGGGTCAGGTCCTCTCCATTGTTGCTGGCCTAAGCTTAGTTCACCATATAGCAATGTATATATTGACATATTTTCCCCTCGACTTTCTGTGATTCCCTACATCTCACCTTTCTTTGCAGACAAGCCATTTGAAATACCCTTCACTTATTTCACAGCCAATAAGTCTTTGAAATAATGTGTATTTTTGAGAGAAATCTTCTTATATCATTAGGCAGAAAATCTGACCTGCCATAGTTTTCAAAACAGCATAATTTCACTCTTCTCAATGATTAGTCTGTTGTATTACACAAACTTGGGTATTTAGCTTTATCAATGACATGTACTTTACAAATGTTTTAGAGATCCTACCAGTCTTTGAAAACATCCTTGTTGCTTGTTTCAGTTCCAGTTTTATGTATATTTTCTGCCTTGCACCTGATTATTCCAACATCTGATGGATGGCCTTGGGAAACTAATTCTCATATTGATTGTTTTCGCTGATTGTCTCCACTTGTAGTTGATTTGTTCATTATTGTGTAAATTTAGATCATGAGCTCATGTTTAGCAAAACAGCTGACATTGTAACAGGCTTAAGTGTGAACGCTCATAAGCTTCAGGAGAAAGTCGGCAAAGAATTATTTGTGTCCCTCCGATGAGTTGCCCGAAAGGACCCCATTTTTTAGAACTGTTGGTCCAATACTCCCTCTAGAGGCAGGGGATTCAGACAGGGCTGCTTTGCAACCCCCGATCTGGGGCAGCGGCTGTGGTCGACCTGTGGTCAGGGCAGGAGCCTCTCCGCGTTGGTCACAGGGACCCATCTGCCTGCGAACTTCGGTCACCAGGCAGGAAGGTACGATGCCCAGTCCTATGATTAGCTGTGCAGCGAGGTGTACTGCGAGGACACCTTCCACACACACTTCAACAAAGAGGGCGGCCTGAGTGGAAAGGTGAGTGTTTGGGAAGCTGTGCAGACAAAGAAGGCGCCCTTTGGCCTGGGCCAAATACTTGTGACACACCCCTGCGCCTGCCGGGCTCTGAGGGCCCTGCCCTGGGCCCCCTGCTCCACTGCCCTTTGTTCAGTCACAGCAGAGATGGCCACACCCACTCCCTCAGTGAGGGCAGTGTTCCAACCTCCTTCAGCCCCACCCCCTCTCCGCAGGTTACCATGGAATACCGATGCTGCATTCTGAGGCCAGGGCGTTCCGAGAATGCCAAGGGCAGACATGATGACCTTCAATGATTTCCTCTTGTGTCAGTTTTGGTCAACTTTAGGAGCTAGGAAATGGTCCCCTTTACAGAAATGTTCAAATTTACTGGCATTTCATATATTCTCTGCTATAACATTGTCCTGATTCTTTCTGTATATTCTTTACATATGTTTATGTTTTCCTTAATCAAAGTGTGTCTTTTAAATCTTTTCAAAGAATATTCTTTGGAATTACTAAATCGCCTCAATTTTATACGTTTTCTGTTGTATTAAGTTCTGCTCATATCTTTATTTATATTTTTTCTATGTTCTCAGGGTTTGTTGTTTTGATCATCTGATGTCAATTAAAACACTTGGTTATTCATTTAAATAAATCTTTTTACTTAGAAAGATTTGAACTTTTGAAGATTCCAGCTTACTTGTAAGTTTCTAAGGGTCAGGTCCTCTCCATTGTTGCTGGCCTAAGCTTAGTTCACCATATAGCAATGTATATATTGACATATTTTCCCCTCGACTTTCTGTGATTCCCTACATCTCACCTTTCTTTGCAGACAAGCCATTTGAAATACCCTTCACTTATTTCACAGCCAATAAGTCTTTGAAATAATGTGTATTTTTGAGAGAAATCTTCTTATATCATTAGGCAGAAAATCTGACCTGCCATAGTTTTCAAAACAGCATAATTTCACTCTTCTCAATGATTAGTCTGTTGTATTACACAACCTTGGGTATTTAGCTTTATCAATGACATGTACTTTACAAATGTTTTAGAGATCCTACCAGTCTTTGAAAACATCCTTGTTGCTTGTTTCAGTTCCAGTTTTATGTATATTTTCTGCCTTGCACCTGATTATTCCAACATCTGATGGATGGCCTTGGGAAACTAATTCTCATATTGATTGTTTTCGCTGATTGTCTCCACTTGTAGCTGATTTGTTCATTATTGTGTAAATTTAGATCATGAGCTCATGTTTAGCAAAACAGCTGACATAGTATCAGGCTTAAGTGTGAACGCTCATAAGCTTCAGGAGAAAGTCGGCAAAGAATTATTTGTGTCCCTCCGATGAGTTGCCCGAAAGGACCCCATTTTTTAGAACTGTTGGTCCAATACTCCCTCTAGAGGCAGGGGATTCAGACAGGGCTGCTGTGCGGCCCCCGATCTGGGGCAGCGGCTGTGGTCGACCTGTGGTCAGGGCAGGAGCCTCTCCGCGTTGGTCCCAGGGACCCATCTGCCTGCGAACTTCGGTCACCTGGCAGGAAGGTACGATGCCCAGTCCTATGGTTAGCTGTGCAGCGAGGTGTACTGCGAGGACACGTTCCACACACACTTCAACAAAGAGGGCGGCCTGAGTGGAAAGGTGAGTGTTTGGGAAGCTGTGCGGACAAAGAAGGCGCCCTTTGGCCTGGGCCAAATGCTTGTGACACACCCCTGTGCCTGCCGGGCTCTGAGGGTCCTGCCCTGGGCCCCCTGCTCCCCTGCCCTTTGTTCAGTCACAGCAGAGATGGCCACACCCACTCCCTCAGTGAGAGCAGGGTTCCAACCTTTTTCAACCCCACCCCCTCTCCGCAGGTTACCATGGACTACCCATGCTGCATTCTGAGGCCAGGGCGTTCCGAGAATGCCAAGGGCAGACATGATGACCTTCAATGATTTCCTCTTGTGTCAGTTTTGGTCAACTTTAGGAGCTAGGAAATGGTCCCCTTTACAGAAATGTTCAAATTTACTGGCATTTCATATATTCTCTGCTATAACATTGTCCTGATTCTTTCTGTATATTCTTTACATATGTTTATGTTTTCCTTAATCAAAGTGTGTCTTTTAAATCTTTTCAAAGAATATTCTTTGGACTTACTAAATCACCTCAATTTTATACGTTTTCTGTTGTATTAAGTTCTGCTCATATCTTTATTTATATTTTTTCTATGTTCTCAGGGTTTGTTGTTTGGATCATCTGATGTCAATTAAAACACTTGGTTATTCATTTTAATAAATCTTTTTACTTATAAAGATTTGAACTTTTGAAGATTCCAGCTTACTTGTAAGTTTCTAAGGGTCAGGTCCTCTCCATTGTTGCTGGCCTAAGGCTTAGTTCACCATATAGCAATGTATATATTGACATATTTTCCCCTCGACTTTCTGTGATTCCCTACATCTCACCTTTCTTTGCAGACAAGCCATTTGAAATACCCTTCACTTATTTCACAGCCAATAAGTCTTTGAAATAATGTGTATTTTTGAGAGAAATCTTCTTATATCATTAGGCAGAAAATCTGACCTGCCATAGTTTTCAAAACAGCATAATTTCACTCTTCTCAATGATTAATCTGTTGTATTACACAACCTTTGAGTATTTAGCTTTATCAATGACATGTACTTTACAAATGTTTTAGAGATCCTACCAGTCTTTGAAAACATCCTTGTTCCTTGTTCCAGTTCCAGTTTTATGTATATATTCTGCCTTGCACCTGATTATTCCAACATCTGATGGGTGGCCTTGGGAAACTAATTCTCATATTGATTGTTTTTGCTGATTGTCTCCCCTTGTAGCTGATTTCTTCATTATTGTGTAAATTTAGATCATGAGCTCATGTTTAGCTAAACAGCTGACATTGTAAAAGGCTTAAGTGTGAACGCTCGTAAGCTTCAGGAGAAAGTCGGCAAAGATTTTTTTGTGTCCCTCCGATGAGTTGCCCGCAAGGACCCCATTTTTTAGAAGTGTTGGTCCAATACTCCCTCTAGAGGCAGGGGATTCAGACAGGGCTGCTTTGCAACCCCCGATCTGGGGCAGCGGCTGTGGTCGACCTGTGGTCAGGGCAGGAGCCTCTCCGCGTTGGTCCCAGTGACCCATCTGCCTGCGAACTTCGGTCACCTGGCAGGAAGGTACGATGCCCAGTCCTATGGTTAGCTGTGCAGCGAGGTGTACTGCGAGGACACGTTCCACACACACTTCAACAAAGAGGGCGGCCTGAGTGGAAATGTGAGTGTTTGGGAAGCTGTGCAGACAAAGAAGGCGCCCTTTGGCCTGGGCCAAATGCTTGTGACACTCCCCTGGTCCTGCCGGGCTCTGAGGGCCCTGCCCTGGGCCCCCTGCTCCCCTGCCCTTTGTTCAGTCACAGCAGAGATGGCCACACCCACTCCCTCAGTGAGGGCAGTGTTCCAACCTCCTTCAGCCCCACCCCCTCTCCGCAGGTTACCATGGACTACCGATGCTGCATTCTGAGGCCAGGGCGTTCCAAGAATGCCAAGGGCAGACATGATGACCTTCAATGATTTCCTCTTGTGTCAGTTTTGGTCAACTTTAGGAGCTAGGAAATGGTCCCCTTTACAGAAATGTTCAAATTTACTGGCATTTCATATATTCTCTGCTATAACATTGTCCTGATTCTTTCTGTATATTCTTTACATATGTTTATGTTTTCCTTAATCAAAGTGTGTCTTTTAAATCTTTTCAAAGAATATTCTTTGGACTTACTAAATCACCTCAATTTTATACGTTTTCTGTTGTATTAAGTTCTGCTCATATCTTTATTTATATTTTTTCTATGTTCTCAGGGTTTGTTGTTTGGATCATCTGACGTCAATTAAAACACTTGGTTATTCATTTTAATAAATCTTTTTACTTATAAAGATTTGAACTTTTGAAGATTCCAGGTTACTTGTAAGTTTCTAAGGGTCAGGTCCTCTCCATTGTTGCTGGCCTAAGGCTTAGTTCACCATATAGCAATGTATATATTGACATATTTTCCCCTCGACTTTCTGTGATTCCCTACATCTCACCTTTCTTTGCAGACAAGCCATTTGAAATACCCTTCACTTATTTCACAGCCAATAAGTCTTTGAAATAATGTGTATTTTTGAGAGAAATCTTCTTATATCATTAGGCAGAAAATCTGACCTGCCATAGTTTTCAAAACAGCATAATTTCACTCTTCTCAATGATTAATCTGTTGTATTACACAACCTTTGAGTATTTAGCTTTATCAATGACATGTACTTTACAAATGTTTTAGAGATCCTACCAGTCTTTGAAAACATCCTTGTTCCTTGTTCCAGTTCCAGTTTTATGTATATATTCTGCCTTGCACCTGATTATTCCAACATCTGATGGGTGGCCTTGGGAAACTAATTCTCATATTGATTGTTTTTGCTGATTGTCTCCCCTTGTAGCTGATTTCTTCATTATTGTGTAAATTTAGATCATGAGCTCATGTTTAGCTAAACAGCTGACATTGTAAAAGGCTTAAGTGTGAACGCTCGTAAGCTTCAGGAGAAAGTCGGCAAAGATTTTTTTGTGTCCCTCCGATGAGTTGCCCGCAAGGACCCCATTTTTTAGAAGTGTTGGTCCAATACTCCCTCTAGAGGCAGGGGATTCAGACAGGGCTGCTTTGCAACCCCCGATCTGGGGCAGCGGCTGTGGTCGACCTGTGGTCAGGGCAGGAGCCTCTCCGCGTTGGTCCCAGTGACCCATCTGCCTGCGAACTTCGGTCACCTGGCAGGAAGGTACGATGCCCAGTCCTATGGTTAGCTGTGCAGCGAGGTGTACTGCGAGGACACGTTCCACACACACTTCAACAAAGAGGGCGGCCTGAGTGGAAATGTGAGTGTTTGGGAAGCTGTGCAGACAAAGAAGGCGCCCTTTGGCCTGGGCCAAATGCTTGTGACACTCCCCTGGTCCTGCCGGGCTCTGAGGGCCCTGCCCTGGGCCCCCTGCTCCCCTGCCCTTTGTTCAGTCACAGCAGAGATGGCCACACCCACTCCCTCAGTGAGGGCAGTGTTCCAACCTCCTTCAGCCCCACCCCCTCTCCGCAGGTTACCATGGACTACCGATGCTGCATTCTGAGGCCAGGGCGTTCCAAGAATGCCAAGGGCAGACATGATGACCTTCAATGATTTCCTCTTGTGTCAGTTTTGGTCAACTTTAGGAGCTAGGAAATGGTCCCCTTTACAGAAATGTTCAAATTTACTGGCATTTCATATATTCTCTGCTATAACATTGTCCTGATTCTTTCTGTATATTCTTTACATATGTTTATGTTTTCCTTAATCAAAGTGTGTCTTTTAAATCTTTTCAAAGAATATTCTTTGGACTTACTAAATCACCTCAATTTTATACGTTTTCTGTTGTATTAAGTTCTGCTCATATCTTTATTTATATTTTTTCTATGTTCTCAGGGTTTGTTGTTTGGATCATCTGATGTCAATTAAAACACTTGGTTATTCATTTTAATAAATCTTTTTACTTATAAAGATTTGAACTTTTGAAGATTCCAGGTTACTTGTAAGTTTCTAAGGGTCAGGTCCTCTCCATTGTTGCTGGCCTAAGGCTTAGTTCACCATATAGCAATGTATATATTGACATATTTTCCCCTCGACTTTCTGTGATTCCCTACATCTCACCTTTTTTTGCAGACAAGCCATTTGAAATACCCTTCACTTATTTCACAGCCAATAAGTCTTTGAAATAATGTGTATTTTTGAGAGAAATCTTCTTATATCATTAGGCAGAAAATCTGACCTGCCATAGTTTTCAAAACAGCATAATTTCACTCTTCTCAATGATTAATCTGTTGTATTACACAACCTTTGAGTATTTAGCTTTATCAATGACATGTACTTTACAAATGTTTTAGAGATCCTACCAGTCTTTGAAAACATCCTTGTTCCTTGTTCCAGTTCCAGTTTTATGTATATATTCTGCCTTGCACCTGATTATTCCAACATCTGATGGGTGGCCTTGGGAAACTAATTCTCATATTGATTGTTTTTGCTGATTGTCTCCCCTTGTAGCTGATTTCTTCATTATTGTGTAAATTTAGATCATGAGCTCATGTTTAGCTAAACAGCTGACATTGTAAAAGGCTTAAGTGTGAACGCTCGTAAGCTTCAGGAGAAAGTCGGCAAAGATTTTTTTGTGTCCCTCCGATGAGTTGCCCGCAAGGACCCCATTTTTTAGAAGTGTTGGTCCAATACTCCCTCTAGAGGCAGGGGATTCAGACAGGGCTGCTTTGCAACCCCCGATCTGGGGCAGCGGCTGTGGTCGACCTGTGGTCAGGGCAGGAGCCTCTCCGCGTTGGTCCCAGTGACCCATCTGCCTGCGAACTTCGGTCACCTGGCAGGAAGGTATGATGCCCAGTCCTATGGTTAGCTGTGCAGCGAGGTGTACTGCGAGGACACGTTCCACACACACTTCAACAAAGAGGGCGGCCTGAGTGGAAATGTGAGTGTTTGGGAAGCTGTGCAGACAAAGAAGGCGCCCTTTGGCCTGGGCCAAATGCTTGTGACACTCCCCTGGTCCTGCCGGGCTCTGAGGGCCCTGCCCTGGGCCCCCTGCTCCCCTGCCCTTTGTTCAGTCACAGCAGAGATGGCCACACCCACTCCCTCAGTGAGGGCAGTGTTCCAACCTCCTTCAGCCCCACCCCCTCTCCGCAGGTTACCATGGACTACCGATGCTGCATTCTGAGGCCAGGGCGTTCCAAGAATGCCAAGGGCAGACATGATGACCTTCAATGATTTCCTCTTGTGTCAGTTTTGGTCAACTTTAGGAGCTAGGAAATGGTCCCCTTTACAGAAATGTTCAAATTTACTGGCATTTCATATATTCTCTGCTATAACATTGTCCTGATTCTTTCTGTATATTCTTTACATATGTTTATGTTTTCCTTAATCAAAGTGTGTCTTTTAAATCTTTTCAAAGAATATTCTTTGGACTTACTAAATCACCTCAATTTTATACGTTTTCTGTTGTATTAAGTTCTGCTCATATCTTTATTTATATTTTTTCTATGTTCTCAGGGTTTGTTGTTTGGATCATCTGATGTCAATTAAAACACTTGGTTATTCATTTTAATAAATCTTTTTACTTATAAAGATTTGAACTTTTGAAGATTCCAGGTTACTTGTAAGTTTCTAAGGGTCAGGTCCTCTCCATTGTTGCTGGCCTAAGGCTTAGTTCACCATATAGCAATGTATATATTGACATATTTTCCCCTCGACTTTCTGTGATTCCCTACATCTCACCTTTCTTTGCAGACAAGCCATTTGAAATACCCTTCACTTATTTCACAGCCAATAAGTCTTTGAAATAATGTGTATTTTTGAGAGAAATCTTCTTATATCATTAGGCAGAAAATCTGACCTGCCATAGTTTTCAAAACAGCATAATTTCACTCTTCTCAATGATTAATCTGTTGTATTACACAACCTTTGAGTATTTAGCTTTATCAATGACATGTACTTTACAAATGTTTTAGAGATCCTACCAGTCTTTGAAAACATCCTTGTTCCTTGTTCCAGTTCCAGTTTTATGTATATATTCTGCCTTGCACCTGATTATTCCAACATCTGATGGGTGGCCTTGGGAAACTAATTCTCATATTGATTGTTTTTGCTGATTGTCTCCCCTTGTAGCTGATTTCTTCATTATTGTGTAAATTTAGATCATGAGCTCATGTTTAGCTAAACAGCTGACATTGTAAAAGGCTTAAGTGTGAACGCTCGTAAGCTTCAGGAGAAAGTCGGCAAAGATTTTTTTGTGTCCCTCCGATGAGTTGCCCGCAAGGACCCCATTTTTTAGAAGTGTTGGTCCAATACTCCCTCTAGAGGCAGGGGATTCAGACAGGGCTGCTTTGCAACCCCCGATCTGGGGCAGCGGCTGTGGTCGACCTGTGGTCAGGGCAGGAGCCTCTCCGCGTTGGTCCCAGTGACCCATCTGCCTGCGAACTTCGGTCACCTGGCAGGAAGGGACGATGCCCAGTCCTATGGTTAGCTGTGCAGCGAGGTGTACTGCGAGGACACGTTCCACACACACTTCAACAAAGAGGGCGGCCTGAGTGGAAAGGTGAGTGTTTGGGAAGCTGTGCGGACAAAGAAGGCGCCCTTTGGCCCTGGCCAAATGCTTGTGACACACCCCTGGGCCTGCCGGCCTCTGAGGGCCCTGCCCTGGGCCCCCTGCTCCCCTGCCCTTTGTTCAGTCACAGCAGAGATGGCCACACCCACTCCCTCAGTGAGGGCAGTGTTCCAACCTCCTTCAGCCCCACCCCCTCTCCGCAGGTTACCATGGAATACCGATGCTGCATTCTGAGGCCAGGGCGTTCCGAGAATGCCAAGGGCAGACATGATGACCTTCAATGATTTCCTCTTGTGTCAGTTTTGGTCAACTTTAGGAGCTAGGAAATGGTCCCCTTTACAGAAATGTTCAAATTTACTGGCATTTCATATATTCTCTGCTATAACATTGTCCTGATTCTTTCTGTATATTCTTTACTTATGTTTTTGTTTTCCTTCATCAAAGTGTGTCTTTTAAATCTTTTCAAAGAATATTCTTTGGACTTACTAAATCACCTCAATTTTATACGTTTTCTGTTGTATTAAGTTCTGCTCATATCTTTATTTATATTTTATCTATGTTCTCAGGGTTTGTTGTTTTGATCATCTGATGTCAATTAAAACACTTGGTTATTCATTTTAATAAATATTTTTCCTTATAAAGATTTGAACTTTTGAAGATTCCAGCTTACTTGTAAGTTTCTAAGGGTCAGGTCCTCTCCATTGTTGCTGGCCTAAGGCTTAGTTCAACATATAGCAATGTATATATTGACATATTTTCCCCTCGACTTTCTGTGATTCCCTACATCTCACCTTTCTTTGCAGACAAGCCATTTGAAATACCCTTCACTTATTTCACAGCCAATAAGTCTTTGAAATAATGTGTATTTTTGAGAGAAATCTTCTTATATCATTAGGCAGAAAATCTGACCTGCCATAGTTTTCAAAACAGCATAATTTCACTCTTCTCAATGATTAATCTGTTGTATTACACAACCTTTGAGTATTTAGCTTTATCAATGACATGTACTTTACAAATGTTTTAGAGATCCTACCAGTCTTTGAAAACATACTTGTTCCTTGTTCCAGTTCCAGTTTTATGTATATTTTCTGCCTTGCACCTGATTATTCCAACATCTGATGGGTGGCCTTGGGAAACTAATTCTCATATTGATTGTTTTTGCTGGTTGTCTCCCCTTGTAGCTGATTTCTTCATTATTGTGTAAATTTAGATCATGAGCTCATGTTTAGCTAAACAGCTGACATTGTAAAAGGCTTAAGTGTGAACGCTCGTAAGCTTCAGGAGAAAGTCGGCAAAGATTTTTTTGTGTCGCTCCAATGAGTTGCCCGCAAGGACCCCATTTTTTAGAAGTGTTGGTCCAATACTCCCTCTAGAGGCAGGGGATTCAGACAGGGCTGCTTTGCAACCCCCGATCTGGGGCAGCGGCTGTGGTCGACCAGTGGTCAGGGCAGGAGCCTCTCCGCGTTGGTCCCAGGGACCCATCTGCCTGCGAACTTCGGTCACCTGGCAGGAAGGTACGATGCCCAGTCCTATGGTTAGCTGTGCAGCGAGGTGTACTGCGAGGACACGTTCCACACACACTTCAACAAAGAGGGCGGCCTGAGTGGAAAGGTGAGTGTTTGGGAAGCTGTGCAGACAAAGAAGGCGCCCTTTGGCCTGGGCCAAATGCTTGTGACACACCCCTGTGCCTGCCGGGCTCTGAGGGCCCTGCCCTGGGCCCCCTGCTCCACTGCCCTTTGTTCAGTCACAGCAGAGATGGCCACAGCCACTCCCTCAGTGAGGGCAGTGTTCCAACCTCCTTCAGCCCCACCCCCTCTCCGCAGGTTACCATGGACTACCGATGCTGCATTCTGAGGCCAGGGCGTTCCGAGAATGCCAAGGGCAGACATGATGACCTTCAATGATTTCCTCTTGTGTCAGTTTTGGTCAACTTTAGGAGCTAGGAAATGGTCCCCTTTACAGAAATGTTCAAATTTACTGGCATTTCATATATTCTCTGCTATAAAATTGTCCTGATTCTTTCTGTATATTCTTTACTTATGTTTTTGTTTTCCTTAATCAAAGTGTGTCTTTTAAATCTTTTCAAAGAATATTCTTTGGACTTACTAAATCACCTCAATTTTATACGTTTTCTGTTGTATTAAGTTTTGCTCATATCTTTATTTATATTTTATCTATGTTCTCAGGGTTTGTTGTTTTGATCATCTGATGTCAATTAAAACACTTGGTTATTCATTTTAATAAATATTTTTCCTTATAAAGATTTGAACTTTTGAAGATTCCAGCTTACTTGTAAGTTTCTAAGGGTCAGGTCCTCTCCATTGTTGCTGGCCTAAGGCTTAGTTCACCATATAGCAATGTATATATTGACATATTTTCCCCTCGACTTTCTGTGATTCCCTACATCTCACCTTTCTTTGCAGACAAGCCATTTGAAATACCCTTCACTTATTTCACAGCCAATAAGTCTTTGAAATAATGTGTATTTTTGAGAGAAATCTTCTTATATCATTAGGCAGAAAATCTGACCTGCCATAGTTTTCAAAACAGCATAATTTCACTCTTCTCAATGATTAATCTGTTGTATTACACAACCTTTGAGTATTTAGCTTTATCAATGACATGTACTTTACAAATGTTTTAGAGATCCTACCAGTCTTTGAAAACATCCTTGTTCCTTGTTCCAGTTCCAGTTTTATGTATATTTTCTGCCTTGCACCTGATTATTCCAACATCTGATGGGTGGCCTTGGGAAACTAATTCTCATATTGATTGTTTTTGCTGATTGTCTCCCCTTGTAGCTGATTTCTTCATTATTGTGTAAATTTAGATCATGAGCTCATGTTTAGCTAAACAGCTGACATTGTAAAAGGCTTAAGTGTGAACGCTCGTAAGCTTCAGGAGAAAGTCGGCAAAGATTTATTTGTGTCGCTCCAATGAGTTGCCCGCAAGGACCCCATTTATTAGAAGTGTTGGTCCAATACTCACTCTAGAGGCAGGGGATTCAGACAGGGCTGCTTTGCAACCCCCGATCTGGGGCAGCGGCTGTGGTCGACCAGTGGTCAGGGCAGGAGCCTCTCCGCGTTGGTCACAGGGACCCATCTGCCTGCGAACTTCGGTCACCTGGCAGGAAGGTACGATGCCCAGTCCTATGGTTAGCTGTGCAGCGAGGTGTACTGCGAGGACACGTTCCACACACACTTCAACAAAGAGGGCGGCCTGAGTGGAAAGGTGAGTGTTTGGGAAGCTGTGCAGACAAAGAAGGCGCCCTTTGGCCTGGGCCAAATGCTTGTGACACACCCCTGCGCCTGCCGGGCTCTGAGGGCCCTGCCCTGGGCCCCCTGCTCCACTGCCCTTTGTTCAGTCACAGCAGAGATGGCCACACCCACTCCCTCAGTGAGGGCAGTGTTCCAACCTCCTTCAGCCCCACCCCCTCTCCGCAGGTTACCATGGAATACCGATGCTGCATTCTGAGGCCAGGGCGTTCCAAGTATGCCAAGGGCAGACATGATGACCTTCAATGATTTCCTCTTGTGTCAGTTTTGGTCAACTTTAGGAGCTAGGAAATGGTCCCCTTTACAGAAATGTTCAAATTTACTGGCATTTCATATATTCTCTGCTATAACATTGTCCTGATTCTTTCTGTATATTCTTTACATATGTTTATGTTTTCCTTAATCAAAGTGTGTCTTTTAAATCTTTTCAAAGAATATTCTTTGGACTTACTAAATCGCCTCAATTTTATACGTTTTCTGTTGTATTAAGTTCTGCTCATATCTTTATTTATATTTTTTTCTATGTTCTCAGGGTTTGTTGTTTTGATCATCTGATGTCAATTAAAACACTTGGTTATTCATTTTAATAAATCTTTTTACTTAGAAACATTTGAACTTTTGAAGATTCCAGCTTACTTGTAAGTTTCTAAGGGTCAGGTCCTCTCCATTGTTGCTGGCCTAAGCTTAGTTCACCATATAGCAATGTATATATTGACATATTTTCCCCTCGACTTTCTGTGATTCCCTACATCTCACCTTTCTTTGCAGACAAGCCATTTGAAATACCCTTCACTTATTTCACAGCCAATAAGTCTTTGAAATAATGTGTATTTTTGAGAGAAATCTTCTTATATCATTAGGCAGAAAATCTGACCTGCCATAGTTTTCAAAACAGCATAATTTCACTCTTCTCAATGATTAGTCTGTTGTATTACACAAACTTGGGTATTTAGCTTTATCAATGACATGTACTTTACAAATGTTTTAGAGATCCTACCAGTCTTTGAAAACATCCTTGTTGCTTGTTTCAGTTCCAGTTTTATGTATATTTTCTGCCTTGCACCTGATTATTCCAACATCTGATGGATGGCCTTGGGAAACTAATTCTCATATTGATTGTTTTCGCTGATTGTCTCCACTTGTAGTTGATTTGTTCATTATTGTGTAAATTTAGATCATGAGCTCATGTTTAGCAAAACAGCTGACATTGTAACAGGCTTAAGTGTGAACGCTCATAAGCTTCAGGAGAAAGTCGGCAAAGAATTATTTGTGTCCCTCCGATGAGTTGCCCGAAAGGACCCCATTTTTTAGAACTGTTGGTCCAATACTCCCTCTAGAGGCAGGGGATTCAGACAGGGCTGCTTTGCAACCCCCGATCTGGGGCAGCGGCTGTGGTCGACCTGTGGTCAGGGCAGGAGCCTCTCCGCGTTGGTCACAGGGACCCATCTGCCTGCGAACTTCGGTCACCAGGCAGGAAGGTACGATGCCCAGTCCTATGATTAGCTGTGCAGCGAGGTGTACTGCGAGGACACCTTCCACACACACTTCAACAAAGAGGGCGGCCTGAGTGGAAAGGTGAGTGTTTGGGAAGCTGTGCAGACAAAGAAGGCGCCCTTTGGCCTGGGCCAAATACTTGTGACACACCCCTGCGCCTGCCGGGCTCTGAGGGCCCTGCCCTGGGCCCCCTGCTCCACTGCCCTTTGTTCAGTCACAGCAGAGATGGCCACACCCACTCCCTCAGTGAGGGCAGTGTTCCAACCTCCTTCAGCCCCACCCCCTCTCCGCAGGTTACCATGGAATACCGATGCTGCATTCTGAGGCCAGGGCGTTCCGAGAATGCCAAGGGCAGACATGATGACCTTCAATGATTTCCTCTTGTGTCAGTTTTGGTCAACTTTAGGAGCTAGGAAATGGTCCCCTTTACAGAAATGTTCAAATTTACTGGCATTTCATATATTCTCTGCTATAACATTGTCCTGATTCTTTCTGTATATTCTTTACATATGTTTATGTTTTCCTTAATCAAAGTGTGTCTTTTAAATCTTTTCAAAGAATATTCTTTGGAATTACTAAATCGCCTCAATTTTATACGTTTTCTGTTGTATTAAGTTCTGCTCATATCTTTATTTATATTTTTTCTATGTTCTCAGGGTTTGTTGTTTTGATCATCTGATGTCAATTAAAACACTTGGTTATTCATTTAAATAAATCTTTTTACTTAGAAAGATTTGAACTTTTGAAGATTCCAGCTTACTTGTAAGTTTCTAAGGGTCAGGTCCTCTCCATTGTTGCTGGCCTAAGCTTAGTTCACCATATAGCAATGTATATATTGACATATTTTCCCCTCGACTTTCTGTGATTCCCTACATCTCACCTTTCTTTGCAGACAAGCCATTTGAAATACCCTTCACTTATTTCACAGCCAATAAGTCTTTGAAATAATGTGTATTTTTGAGAGAAATCTTCTTATATCATTAGGCAGAAAATCTGACCTGCCATAGTTTTCAAAACAGCATAATTTCACTCTTCTCAATGATTAGTCTGTTGTATTACACAACCTTGGGTATTTAGCTTTATCAATGACATGTACTTTACAAATGTTTTAGAGATCCTACCAGTCTTTGAAAACATCCTTGTTGCTTGTTTCAGTTCCAGTTTTATGTATATTTTCTGCCTTGCACCTGATTATTCCAACATCTGATGGATGGCCTTGGGAAACTAATTCTCATATTGATTGTTTTCGCTGATTGTCTCCACTTGTAGCTGATTTGTTCATTATTGTGTAAATTTAGATCATGAGCTCATGTTTAGCAAAACAGCTGACATAGTATCAGGCTTAAGTGTGAACGCTCATAAGCTTCAGGAGAAAGTCGGCAAAGAATTATTTGTGTCCCTCCGATGAGTTGCCCGAAAGGACCCCATTTTTTAGAACTGTTGGTCCAATACTCCCTCTAGAGGCAGGGGATTCAGACAGGGCTGCTGTGCGGCCCCCGATCTGGGGCAGCGGCTGTGGTCGACCTGTGGTCAGGGCAGGAGCCTCTCCGCGTTGGTCCCAGGGACCCATCTGCCTGCGAACTTCGGTCACCTGGCAGGAAGGTACGATGCCCAGTCCTATGGTTAGCTGTGCAGCGAGGTGTACTGCGAGGACACGTTCCACACACACTTCAACAAAGAGGGCGGCCTGAGTGGAAAGGTGAGTGTTTGGGAAGCTGTGCGGACAAAGAAGGCGCCCTTTGGCCTGGGCCAAATGCTTGTGACACACCCCTGTGCCTGCCGGGCTCTGAGGGTCCTGCCCTGGGCCCCCTGCTCCCCTGCCCTTTGTTCAGTCACAGCAGAGATGGCCACACCCACTCCCTCAGTGAGAGCAGGGTTCCAACCTTTTTCAACCCCACCCCCTCTCCGCAGGTTACCATGGACTACCCATGCTGCATTCTGAGGCCAGGGCGTTCCGAGAATGCCAAGGGCAGACATGATGACCTTCAATGATTTCCTCTTGTGTCAGTTTTGGTCAACTTTAGGAGCTAGGAAATGGTCCCCTTTACAGAAATGTTCAAATTTACTGGCATTTCATATATTCTCTGCTATAACATTGTCCTGATTCTTTCTGTATATTCTTTACATATGTTTATGTTTTCCTTAATCAAAGTGTGTCTTTTAAATCTTTTCAAAGAATATTCTTTGGACTTACTAAATCACCTCAATTTTATACGTTTTCTGTTGTATTAAGTTCTGCTCATATCTTTATTTATATTTTTTCTATGTTCTCAGGGTTTGTTGTTTGGATCATCTGATGTCAATTAAAACACTTGGTTATTCATTTTAATAAATCTTTTTACTTATAAAGATTTGAACTTTTGAAGATTCCAGCTTACTTGTAAGTTTCTAAGGGTCAGGTCCTCTCCATTGTTGCTGGCCTAAGGCTTAGTTCACCATATAGCAATGTATATATTGACATATTTTCCCCTCGACTTTCTGTGATTCCCTACATCTCACCTTTCTTTGCAGACAAGCCATTTGAAATACCCTTCACTTATTTCACAGCCAATAAGTCTTTGAAATAATGTGTATTTTTGAGAGAAATCTTCTTATATCATTAGGCAGAAAATCTGACCTGCCATAGTTTTCAAAACAGCATAATTTCACTCTTCTCAATGATTAATCTGTTGTATTACACAACCTTTGAGTATTTAGCTTTATCAATGACATGTACTTTACAAATGTTTTAGAGATCCTACCAGTCTTTGAAAACATCCTTGTTCCTTGTTCCAGTTCCAGTTTTATGTATATATTCTGCCTTGCACCTGATTATTCCAACATCTGATGGGTGGCCTTGGGAAACTAATTCTCATATTGATTGTTTTTGCTGATTGTCTCCCCTTGTAGCTGATTTCTTCATTATTGTGTAAATTTAGATCATGAGCTCATGTTTAGCTAAACAGCTGACATTGTAAAAGGCTTAAGTGTGAACGCTCGTAAGCTTCAGGAGAAAGTCGGCAAAGATTTTTTTGTGTCCCTCCGATGAGTTGCCCGCAAGGACCCCATTTTTTAGAAGTGTTGGTCCAATACTCCCTCTAGAGGCAGGGGATTCAGACAGGGCTGCTTTGCAACCCCCGATCTGGGGCAGCGGCTGTGGTCGACCTGTGGTCAGGGCAGGAGCCTCTCCGCGTTGGTCCCAGTGACCCATCTGCCTGCGAACTTCGGTCACCTGGCAGGAAGGTACGATGCCCAGTCCTATGGTTAGCTGTGCAGCGAGGTGTACTGCGAGGACACGTTCCACACACACTTCAACAAAGAGGGCGGCCTGAGTGGAAATGTGAGTGTTTGGGAAGCTGTGCAGACAAAGAAGGCGCCCTTTGGCCTGGGCCAAATGCTTGTGACACTCCCCTGGTCCTGCCGGGCTCTGAGGGCCCTGCCCTGGGCCCCCTGCTCCCCTGCCCTTTGTTCAGTCACAGCAGAGATGGCCACACCCACTCCCTCAGTGAGGGCAGTGTTCCAACCTCCTTCAGCCCCACCCCCTCTCCGCAGGTTACCATGGACTACCGATGCTGCATTCTGAGGCCAGGGCGTTCCAAGAATGCCAAGGGCAGACATGATGACCTTCAATGATTTCCTCTTGTGTCAGTTTTGGTCAACTTTAGGAGCTAGGAAATGGTCCCCTTTACAGAAATGTTCAAATTTACTGGCATTTCATATATTCTCTGCTATAACATTGTCCTGATTCTTTCTGTATATTCTTTACATATGTTTATGTTTTCCTTAATCAAAGTGTGTCTTTTAAATCTTTTCAAAGAATATTCTTTGGACTTACTAAATCACCTCAATTTTATACGTTTTCTGTTGTATTAAGTTCTGCTCATATCTTTATTTATATTTTTTCTATGTTCTCAGGGTTTGTTGTTTGGATCATCTGATGTCAATTAAAACACTTGGTTATTCATTTTAATAAATCTTTTTACTTATAAAGATTTGAACTTTTGAAGATTCCAGGTTACTTGTAAGTTTCTAAGGGTCAGGTCCTCTCCATTGTTGCTGGCCTAAGGCTTAGTTCACCATATAGCAATGTATATATTGACATATTTTCCCCTCGACTTTCTGTGATTCCCTACATCTCACCTTTCTTTGCAGACAAGCCATTTGAAATACCCTTCACTTATTTCACAGCCAATAAGTCTTTGAAATAATGTGTATTTTTGAGAGAAATCTTCTTATATCATTAGGCAGAAAATCTGACCTGCCATAGTTTTCAAAACAGCATAATTTCACTCTTCTCAATGATTAATCTGTTGTATTACACAACCTTTGAGTATTTAGCTTTATCAATGACATGTACTTTACAAATGTTTTAGAGATCCTACCAGTCTTTGAAAACATCCTTGTTCCTTGTTCCAGTTCCAGTTTTATGTATATATTCTGCCTTGCACCTGATTATTCCAACATCTGATGGGTGGCCTTGGGAAACTAATTCTCATATTGATTGTTTTTGCTGATTGTCTCCCCTTGTAGCTGATTTCTTCATTATTGTGTAAATTTAGATCATGAGCTCATGTTTAGCTAAACAGCTGACATTGTAAAAGGCTTAAGTGTGAACGCTCGTAAGCTTCAGGAGAAAGTCGGCAAAGATTTTTTTGTGTCCCTCCGATGAGTTGCCCGCAAGGACCCCATTTTTTAGAAGTGTTGGTCCAATACTCCCTCTAGAGGCAGGGGATTCAGACAGGGCTGCTTTGCAACCCCCGATCTGGGGCAGCGGCTGTGGTCGACCTGTGGTCAGGGCAGGAGCCTCTCCGCGTTGGTCCCAGTGACCCATCTGCCTGCGAACTTCGGTCACCTGGCAGGAAGGTACGATGCCCAGTCCTATGGTTAGCTGTGCAGCGAGGTGTACTGCGAGGACACGTTCCACACACACTTCAACAAAGAGGGCGGCCTGAGTGGAAATGTGAGTGTTTGGGAAGCTGTGCAGACAAAGAAGGCGCCCTTTGGCCTGGGCCAAATGCTTGTGACACTCCCCTGGTCCTGCCGGGCTCTGAGGGCCCTGCCCTGGGCCCCCTGCTCCCCTGCCCTTTGTTCAGTCACAGCAGAGATGGCCACACCCACTCCCTCAGTGAGGGCAGTGTTCCAACCTCCTTCAGCCCCACCCCCTCTCCGCAGGTTACCATGGACTACCGATGCTGCATTCTGAGGCCAGGGCGTTCCAAGAATGCCAAGGGCAGACATGATGACCTTCAATGATTTCCTCTTGTGTCAGTTTTGGTCAACTTTAGGAGCTAGGAAATGGTCCCCTTTACAGAAATGTTCAAATTTACTGGCATTTCATATATTCTCTGCTATAACATTGTCCTGATTCTTTCTGTATATTCTTTACATATGTTTATGTTTTCCTTAATCAAAGTGTGTCTTTTAAATCTTTTCAAAGAATATTCTTTGGACTTACTAAATCACCTCAATTTTATACGTTTTCTGTTGTATTAAGTTCTGCTCATATCTTTATTTATATTTTTTCTATGTTCTCAGGGTTTGTTGTTTGGATCATCTGATGTCAATTAAAACACTTGGTTATTCATTTTAATAAATCTTTTTACTTATAAAGATTTGAACTTTTGAAGATTCCAGCTTACTTGTAAGTTTCTAAGGGTCAGGTCCTCTCCATTGTTGCTGGCCTAAGGCTTAGTTCACCATATAGCAATGTATATATTGACATATTTTCCCCTCGACTTTCTGTGATTCCCTACATCTCACCTTTCTTTGCAGACAAGCCATTTGAAATACCCTTCACTTATTTCACAGCCAATAAGTCTTTGAAATAATGTGTATTTTTGAGAGAAATCTTCTTATATCATTAGGCAGAAAATCTGACCTGCCATAGTTTTCAAAACAGCATAATTTCACTCTTCTCAATGATTAATCTGTTGTATTACACAACCTTTGAGTATTTAGCTTTATCAATGACATGTACTTTACAAATGTTTTAGAGATCCTACCAGTCTTTGAAAACATCCTTGTTCCTTGTTCCAGTTCCAGTTTTATGTATATATTCTGCCTTGCACCTGATTATTCCAACATCTGATGGGTGGCCTTGGGAAACTAATTCTCATATTGATTGTTTTTGCTGATTGTCTCCCCTTGTAGCTGATTTCTTCATTATTGTGTAAATTTAGATCATGAGCTCATGTTTAGCTAAACAGCTGACATTGTAAAAGGCTTAAGTGTGAACGCTCGTAAGCTTCAGGAGAAAGTCGGCAAAGATTTTTTTGTGTCCCTCCGATGAGTTGCCCGCAAGGACCCCATTTTTTAGAAGTGTTGGTCCAATACTCCCTCTAGAGGCAGGGGATTCAGACAGGGCTGCTTTGCAACCCCCGATCTGGGGCAGCGGCTGTGGTCGACCTGTGGTCAGGGCAGGAGCCTCTCCGCGTTGGTCCCAGTGACCCATCTGCCTGCGAACTTCGGTCACCTGGCAGGAAGGTACGATGCCCAGTCCTATGGTTAGCTGTGCAGTGAGGTGTACTGCGAGGACACGTTCCACACACACTTCAACAAAGAGGGCGGCCTGAGTGGAAATGTGAGTGTTTGGGAAGCTGTGCAGACAAAGAAGGCGCCCTTTGGCCTGGGCCAAATGCTTGTGACACTCCCCTGGTCCTGCCGGGCTCTGAGGGCCCTGCCCTGGGCCCCCTGCTCCCCTGCCCTTTGTTCAGTCACAGCAGAGATGGCCACACCCACTCCCTCAGTGAGGGCAGTGTTCCAACCTCCTTCAGCCCCACCCCCTCTCCGCAGGTTACCATGGACTACCGATGCTGCATTCTGAGGCCAGGGCGTTCCAAGAATGCCAAGGGCAGACATGATGACCTTCAATGATTTCCTCTTGTGTCAGTTTTGGTCAACTTTAGGAGCTAGGAAATGGTCCCCTTTACAGAAATGTTCAAATTTACTGGCATTTCATATATTCTCTGCTATAACATTGTCCTAATTCTTTCTGTATATTCTTTACATATGTTTATGTTTTCCTTAATCAAAGTGTGTCTTTTAAATCTTTTCAAAGAATATTCTTTGGACTTACTAAATCACCTCAATTTTATACGTTTTCTGTTGTATTAAGTTCTGCTCATATCTTTATTTATATTTTTTCTATGTTCTCAGGGTTTGTTGTTTGGATCATCTGATGTCAATTAAAACACTTGGTTATTCATTTTAATAAATCTTTTTACTTATAAAGATTTGAACTTTTGAAGATTCCAGCTTACTTGTAAGTTTCTAAGGGTCAGGTCCTCTCCATTGTTGCTGGCCTAAGGCTTAGTTCACCATATAGCAATGTATATATTGACATATTTTCCCCTCGACTTTCTGTGATTCCCTACATCTCACCTTTCTTTGCAGACAAGCCATTTGAAATACCCTTCACTTATTTCACAGCCAATAAGTCTTTGAAATAATGTGTATTTTTGAGAGAAATCTTCTTATATCATTAGGCAGAAAATCTGACCTGCCATAGTTTTCAAAACAGCATAATTTCACTCTTCTCAATGATTAATCTGTTGTATTACACAACCTTTGAGTATTTAGCTTTATCAATGACATGTACTTTACAAATGTTTTAGAGATCCTACCAGTCTTTGAAAACATCCTTGTTCCTTGTTCCAGTTCCAGTTTTATGTATATATTCTGCCTTGCACCTGATTATTCCAACATCTGATGGGTGGCCTTGGGAAACTAATTCTCATATTGATTGTTTTTGCTGATTGTCTCCCCTTGTAGCTGATTTCTTCATTATTGTGTAAATTTAGATCATGAGCTCATGTTTAGCTAAACAGCTGACATTGTAAAAGGCTTAAGTGTGAACGCTCGTAAGCTTCAGGAGAAAGTCGGCAAAGATTTTTTTGTGTCCCTCCGATGAGTTGCCCGCAAGGACCCCATTTTTTAGAAGTGTTGGTCCAATACTCCCTCTAGAGGCAGGGGATTCAGACAGGGCTGCTTTGCAACCCCCGATCTGGGGCAGCGGCTGTGGTCGACCTGTGGTCAGGGCAGGAGCCTCTCCGCGTTGGTCCCAGTGACCCATCTGCCTGCGAACTTCGGTCACCTGGCAGGAAGGTACGATGCCCAGTCCTATGGTTAGCTGTGCAGCGAGGTGTACTGCGAGGACACGTTCCACACACACTTCAACAAAGAGGGCGGCCTGAGTGGAAATGTGAGTGTTTGGGAAGCTGTGCAGACAAAGAAGGCGCCCTTTGGCCTGGGCCAAATGCTTGTGACACTCCCCTGGTCCTGCCGGGCTCTGAGGGCCCTGCCCTGGGCCCCCTGCTCCCCTGCCCTTTGTTCAGTCACAGCAGAGATGGCCACACCCACTCCCTCAGTGAGGGCAGTGTTCCAACCTCCTTCAGCCCGACCCCCTCTCCGCAGGTTACCATGGACTACCGATGCTGCATTCTGAGGCCAGGGCGTTCCAAGAATGCCAAGGGCAGACATGATGACCTTCAATGATTTCCTCTTGTGTCAGTTTTGGTCAACTTTAGGAGCTAGGAAATGGTCCCCTTTACAGAAATGTTCAAATTTACTGGCATTTCATATATTCTCTGCTATAACATTGTCCTGATTCTTTCTGTATATTCTTTACATATGTTTATGTTTTCCTTAATCAAAGTGTGTCTTTTAAATCTTTTCAAAGAATATTCTTTGGACTTACTAAATCACCTCAATTTTATACGTTTTCTGTTGTATTAAGTTCTGCTCATATCTTTATTTATATTTTTTCTATGTTCTCAGGGTTTGTTGTTTGGATCATCTGATGTCAATTAAAACACTTGGTTATTCATTTTAATAAATCTTTTTACTTATAAAGATTTGAACTTTTGAAGATTCCAGCTTACTTGTAAGTTTCTAAGGGTCAGGTCCTCTCCATTGTTGCTGGCCTAAGGCTTAGTTCACCATATAGCAATGTATATATTGACATATTTTCCCCTCGACTTTCTGTGATTCCCTACATCTCACCTTTCTTTGCAGACAAGCCATTTGAAATACCCTTCACTTTTTTCACAGCCAATAAGTCTTTGAAATAATGTGTATTTTTGAGAGAAATCTTCTTATATCATTAGGCAGAAAATCTGACCTGCCATAGTTTTCAAAACAGCATAATTTCACTCTTCTCAATGATTAATCTGTTGTATTACACAACCTTTGAGTATTTAGCTTTATCAATGACATGTACTTTACAAATGTTTTAGAGATCCTACCAGTCTTTGAAAACATCCTTGTTCCTTGTTCCAGTTCCAGTTTTATGTATATATTCTGCCTTGCACCTGATTATTCCAACATCTGATGGGTGGCCTTGGGAAACTAATTCTCATATTGATTGTTTTTGCTGATTGTCTCCCCTTGTAGCTGATTTCTTCATTATTGTGTAAATTTAGATCATGAGCTCATGTTTAGCTAAACAGCTGACATTGTAAAAGGCTTAAGTGTGAACGCTCGTAAGCTTCAGGAGAAAGTCGGCAAAGATTTTTTTGTGTCCCTCCGATGAGTTGCCCGCAAGGACCCCATTTTTTAGAAGTGTTGGTCCAATACTCCCTCTAGAGGCAGGGGATTCAGACAGGGCTGCTTTGCAACCCCCGATCTGGGGCAGCGGCTGTGGTCGACCTGTGGTCAGGGCAGGAGCCTCTCCGCGTTGGTCCCAGTGACCCATCTGCCTGCGAACTTCGGTCACCTGGCAGGAAGGTACGATGCCCAGTCCTATGGTTAGCTGTGCAGCGAGGTGTACTGCGAGGACACGTTCCACACACACTTCAACAAAGAGGGCGGCCTGAGTGGAAATGTGAGTGTTTGGGAAGCTGTGCAGACAAAGAAGGCGCCCTTTGGCCTGGGCCAAATGCTTGTGACACTCCCCTGGTCCTGCCGGGCTCTGAGGGCCCTGCCCTGGGCCCCCTGCTCCCCTGCCCTTTGTTCAGTCACAGCAGAGATGGCCACACCCACTCCCTCAGTGAGGGCAGTGTTCCAACCTCCTTCAGCCCCACCCCCTCTCCGCAGGTTACCATGGACTACCGATGCTGCATTCTGAGGCCAGGGCGTTCCAAGAATGCCAAGGGCAGACATGATGACCTTCAATGATTTCCTCTTGTGTCAGTTTTGGTCAACTTTAGGAGCTAGGAAATGGTCCCCTTTACAGAAATGTTCAAATTTACTGGCATTTCATATATTCTCTGCTATAACATTGTCCTGATTCTTTCTGTATATTCTTTACATATGTTTATGTTTTCCTTAATCAAAGTGTGTCTTTTAAATCTTTTCAAAGAATATTCTTTGGACTTACTAAATCACCTCAATTTTATACGTTTTCTGTTGTATTAAGTTCTGCTCATATCTTTATTTATATTTTTTCTATGTTCTCAGGGTTTGTTGTTTGGATCATCTGATGTCAATTAAAACACTTGGTTATTCATTTTAATAAATCTTTTTACTTATAAAGATTTGAACTTTTGAAGATTCCAGCTTACTTGTAAGTTTCTAAGGGTCAGGTCCTCTCCATTGTTGCTGGCCTAAGGCTTAGTTCACCATATAGCAATGTATATATTGACATATTTTCCCCTCGACTTTCTGTGATTCCCTACATCTCACCTTTCTTTGCAGACAAGCCATTTGAAATACCCTTAACTTATTTCACAGCCAATAAGTCTTTGAAATAATGTGTATTTTTGAGAGAAATCTTCTTATATCATTAGGCAGAAAATCTGACCTGCCATAGTTTTCAAAACAGCATAATTTCACTCTTCTCAATGATTAATCTGTTGTATTACACAACCTTTGAGTATTTAGCTTTATCAATGACATGTACTTTACAAATGTTTTAGAGATCCTACCAGTCTTTGAAAACATCCTTGTTCCTTGTTCCAGTTCCAGTTTTATGTATATATTCTGCCTTGCACCTGATTATTCCAACATCTGATGGGTGGCCTTGGGAAACTAATTCTCATATTGATTGTTTTTGCTGATTGTCTCCCCTTGTAGCTGATTTCTTCATTATTGTGTAAATTTAGATCATGAGCTCATGTTTAGCTAAACAGCTGACATTGTAAAAGGCTTAAGTGTGAACGCTCGTAAGCTTCAGGAGAAAGTCGGCAAAGATTTTTTTGTGTCCCTCCGATGAGTTGCCCGCAAGGACCCCATTTTTTAGAAGTGTTGGTCCAATACTCCCTCTAGAGGCAGGGGATTCAGACAGGGCTGCTTTGCAACCCCCGATCTGGGGCAGCGGCTGTGGTCGACCTGTGGTCAGGGCAGGAGCCTCTCCGCGTTGGTCCCAGTGACCCATCTGCCTGCGAACTTCGGTCACCTGGCAGGAAGGTACGATGCCCAGTCCTATGGTTAGCTGTGCAGCGAGGTGTACTGCGAGGACACGTTCCACACACACTTCAACAAAGAGGGCGGCCTGAGTGGAAATGTGAGTGTTTGGGAAGCTGTGCAGACAAAGAAGGCGCCCTTTGGCCTGGGCCAAATGCTTGTGACACTCCCCTGGTCCTGCCGGGCTCTGAGGGCCCTGCCCTGGGCCCCCTGCTCCCCTGCCCTTTGTTCAGTCACAGCAGAGATGGCCACACCCACTCCCTCAGTGAGGGAAGTGTTCCAACCTCCTTCAGCCCCACCCCCTCTCCGCAGGTTACCATGGACTACCGATGCTGCATTCTGAGGCCAGGGCGTTCCAAGAATGCCAAGGGCAGACATGATGACCTTCAATGATTTCCTCTTGTGTCAGTTTTGGTCAACTTTAGGAGCTAGGAAATGGTCCCCTTTACAGAAATGTTCAAATTTACTGGCATTTCATATATTCTCTGCTATAACATTGTCCTGATTCTTTCTGTATATTCTTTACATATGTTTATGTTTTCCTTAATCAAAGTGTGTCTTTTAAATCTTTTCAAAGAATATTCTTTGGACTTACTAAATCACCTCAATTTTATACGTTTTCTGTTGTATTAAGTTCTGCTCATATCTTTATTTATATTTTTTCTATGTTCTCAGGGTTTGTTGTTTGGATCATCTGATGTCAATTAAAACACTTGGTTATTCATTTTAATAAATCTTTTTACTTATAAAGATTTGAACTTTTGAAGATTCCAGCTTACTTGTAAGTTTCTAAGGGTCAGGTCCTCTCCATTGTTGCTGGCCTAAGGCTTAGTTCACCATATAGCAATGTATATATTGACATATTTTCCCCTCGACTTTCTGTGATTCCCTACATCTCACCTTTCTTTGCAGACAAGCCATTTGAAATACCCTTCACTTTTTTCACAGCCAATAAGTCTTTGAAATAATGTGTATTTTTGAGAGAAATCTTCTTATATCATTAGGCAGAAAATCTGACCTGCCATAGTTTTCAAAACAGCATAATTTCACTCTTCTCAATGATTAATCTGTTGTATTACACAACCTTTGAGTATTTAGCTTTATCAATGACATGTACTTTACAAATGTTTTAGAGATCCTACCAGTCTTTGAAAACATCCTTGTTCCTTGTTCCAGTTCCAGTTTTATGTATATATTCTGCCTTGCACCTGATTATTCCAACATCTGATGGGTGGCCTTGGGAAACTAATTCTCATATTGATTGTTTTTGCTGATTGTCTCCCCTTGTAGCTGATTTCTTCATTATTGTGTAAATTTAGATCTTGAGCTCATGTTTAGCTAAACAGCTGACATTGTAAAAGGCTTAATTGTGAACGCTCGTAAGCTTCAGGAGAAAGTCGGCAAAGATTTTTTTGTGTCCCTCCGATGAGTTGCCCGCAAGGACCCCATTTTTTAGAAGTGTTGGTCCAATACTCCCTCTAGAGGCAGGGGATTCAGACAGGGCTGCTTTGCAACCCCCGATCTGGGGCAGCGGCTGTGGTCGACCTGTGGTCAGGGCAGGAGCCTCTCCGCGTTGGTCCCAGTGACCCATCTGCCTGCGAACTTCGGTCACCTGGCAGGAAGGTACGATGCCCAGTCCTATGGTTAGCTGTGCAGCGAGGTGTACTGCGAGGACACGTTCCACACACACTTCAACAAAGAGGGCGGCCTGAGTGGAAATGTGAGTGTTTGGGAAGCTGTGCAGACAAAGAAGGCGCCCTTTGGCCTGGGCCAAATGCTTGTGACACTCCCCTGGTCCTGCCGGGCTCTGAGGGCCCTGCCCTGGGCCCCCTGCTCCCCTGCCCTTTGTTCAGTCACAGCAGAGATGGCCACACCCACTCCCTCAGTGAGGGCAGTGTTCCAACTTCCTTCAGCCCCACCCCCTCTCCGCAGGTTACCATGGACTACCGATGCTGCATTCTGAGGCCAGGGCGTTCCAAGAATGCCAAGGGCAGACATGATGACCTTCAATGATTTCCTCTTGTGTCAGTTTTGGTCAACTTTAGGAGCTAGGAAATGGTCCCCTTTACAGAAATGTTCAAATTTACTGGCATTTCATATATTCTCTGCTATAACATTGTCCTGATTCTTTCTGTATATTCTTTACATATGTTTATGTTTTCCTTAATCAAAGTGTGTCTTTTAAATCTTTTCAAAGAATATTCTTTGGACTTACTAAATCACCTCAATTTTATACGTTTTCTGTTGTATTAAGTTCTGCTCATATCTTTATTTATATTTTTTCTATGTTCTCAGGGTTTGTTGTTTGGATCATCTGATGTCAATTAAAACACTTGGTTATTCATTTTAATAAATCTTTTTACTTATAAAGATTTGAACTTTTGAAGATTCCAGCTTACTTGTAAGTTTCTAAGGGTCAGGTCCTCTCCATTGTTGCTGGCCTAAGGCTTAGTTCACCATATAGCAATGTATATATTGACATATTTTCCCCTCGACTTTCTGTGATTCCCTACATCTCACCTTTCTTTGCAGACAAGCCATTTGAAATACCCTTCACTTATTTCACAGCCAATAAGTCTTTGAAATAATGTGTATTTTTGAGAGAAATCTTCTTATATCATTAGGCAGAAAATCTGACCTGCCATAGTTTTCAAAACAGCATAATTTCACTCTTCTCAATGATTAATCTGTTGTATTACACAACCTTTGAGTATTTAGCTTTATCAATGACATGTACTTTACAAATGTTTTAGAGATCCTACCAGTCTTTGAAAACATCCTTGTTCCTTGTTCCAGTTCCAGTTTTATGTATATATTCTGCCTTGCACCTGATTATTCCAACATCTGATGGGTGGCCTTGGGAAACTAATTCTCATATTGATTGTTTTTGCTGATTGTCTCCCCTTGTAGCTGATTTCTTCATTATTGTGTAAATTTAGATCATGAGCTCATGTTTAGCTAAACAGCTGACATTGTAAAAGGCTTAAGTGTGAACGCTCGTAAGCTTCAGGAGAAAGTCGGCAAAGATTTTTTTGTGTCCCTCCGATGAGTTGCCCGCAAGGACCCCATTTTTTAGAAGTGTTGGTCCAATACTCCCTCTAGAGGCAGGGGATTCAGACAGGGCTGCTTTGCAACCCCCGATCTGGGGCAGCGGCTGTGGTCGACCTGTGGTCAGGGCAGGAGCCTCTCCGCGTTGGTCCCAGTGACCCATCTGCCTGCGAACTTCGGTCACCTGGCAGGAAGGTACGATGCCCAGTCCTATGGTTAGCTGTGCAGCGAGGTGTACTGCGAGGACACGTTCCACACACACTTCAACAAAGAGGGCGGCCTGAGTGGAAATGTGAGTGTTTGGGAAGCTGTGCAGACAAAGAAGGCGCCCTTTGGCCTGGGCCAAATGCTTGTGACACTCCCCTGGTCCTGCCGGGCTCTGAGGGCCCTGCCCTGGGCCCCCTGCTCCCCTGCCCTTTGTTCAGTCACAGCAGAGATGGCCACACCCACTCCCTCAGTGAGGGCAGTGTTCCAACCTCCTTCAGCCCCACCCCCTCTCCGCAGGTTACCATGGACTACCGATGCTGCATTCTGAGGCCAGGGCGTTCCAAGAATGCCAAGGGCAGACATGATGACCTTCAATGATTTCCTCTTGTGTCAGTTTTGGTCAACTTTAGGAGCTAGGAAATGGTCCCCTTTACAGAAATGTTCAAATTTACTGGCATTTCATATATTCTCTGCTATAACATTGTCCTGATTCTTTCTGTATATTCTTTACATATGTTTATGTTTTCCTTAATCAAAGTGTGTCTTTTAAATCTTTTCAAAGAATATTCTTTGGACTTACTAAATCACCTCAATTTTATACGTTTTCTGTTGTATTAAGTTCTGCTCATATCTTTATTTATATTTTTTCTATGTTCTCAGGGTTTGTTGTTTGGATCATCTGATGTCAATTAAAACACTTGGTTATTCATTTTAATAAATCTTTTTACTTATAAAGATTTGAACTTTTGAAGATTCCAGGTTACTTGTAAGTTTCTAAGGGTCAGGTCCTCTCCATTGTTGCTGGCCTAAGGCTTAGTTCACCATATAGCAATGTATATATTGACATATTTTCCCCTCGACTTTCTGTGATTCCCTACATCTCACCTTTCTTTGCAGACAAGCCATTTGAAATACCCTTCACTTATTTCACAGCCAATAAGTCTTTGAAATAATGTGTATTTTTGAGAGAAATCTTCTTATATCATTAGGCAGAAAATCTGACCTGCCATAGTTTTCAAAACAGCATAATTTCACTCTTCTCAATGATTAATCTGTTGTATTACACAACCTTTGAGTATTTAGCTTTATCAATGACATGTACTTTACAAATGTTTTAGAGATCCTACCAGTCTTTGAAAACATCCTTGTTCCTTGTTCCAGTTCCAGTTTTATGTATATATTCTGCCTTGCACCTGATTATTCCAACATCTGATGGGTGGCCTTGGGAAACTAATTCTCATATTGATTGTTTTTGCTGATTGTCTCCCCTTGTAGCTGATTTCTTCATTATTGTGTAAATTTAGATCATGAGCTCATGTTTAGCTAAACAGCTGACATTGTAAAAGGCTTAAGTGTGAACGCTCGTAAGCTTCAGGAGAAAGTCGGCAAAGATTTATTTGTGTCCCTCCGATGAGTTGCCCGCAAGGACCCCATTTTTTAGAAGTGTTGGTCCAATACTCCCTCTAGAGGCAGGGGATTCAGACAGGGCTGCTTTGCAACCCCCGATCTGGGGCAGCGGCTGTGGTCGACCTGTGGTCAGGGCAGGAGCCTCTCCGCGTTGGTCCCAGTGACCCATCTGCCTGCGAACTTCGGTCACCTGGCAGGAAGGTACGATGTCCAGTCCTATGGTTAGCTGTGCAGCGAGGTGTACTGCGAGGACACGTTCCACACACACTTCAACAAAGAGGGCGGCCTGAGTGGAAATGTGAGTGTTTGGGAAGCTGTGCGGACAAAGAAGGCGCCCTTTGGCCTGGGCCAAATGCTTGTGACACTCCCCTGTTCCTGCCGGGCTCTGAGGGCCCTGCCCTGGGCCCCCTGCTCCCCTGCCCTTTGTTCAGTCACAGCAGAGATGGCCACACCCACTCCCTCAGTGAGGGCAGTGTTCCAACCTCCTTCAGCCCCACCCCCTCTCCGCAGGTTACCATGGACTACCGATGCTGCATTCTGAGGCCAGGGCGTTCCAAGAATGCCAAGGGCAGACATGATGACCTTCAATGATTTCCTCTTGTGTCAGTTTTGGTCAACTTTAGGAGCTAGGAAATGGTCCCCTTTACAGAAATGTTCAAATTTACTGGCATTTCATATATTCTCTGCTATAACATTGTCCTGATTCTTTCTGTATATTCTTTACTTATGTTTTTGTTTTCCTTAATCAAAGTGTGTCTTTTAAATCTTTTCAAAGAATATTCTTTGGACTTACTAAATCACCTCAATTTTATACGTTTTCTGTTGTATTAAGTTCTGCTCATATCTTTATTTATATTTTTTCTATGTTCTCAGGGTTTGTTGTTTGGATCATCTGATGTCAATTAAAACACTTGGTTATTCATTTTAATAAATCTTTTTACTTATAAAGATTTGAACTTTTGAAGATTCCAGCTTACTTGTAAGTTTCTAAGGGTCAGGTCCTCTCCATTGTTGCTGGCCTAAGGCTTAGTTCACCATATAGCAATGTATATATTGACATATTTTCCCCTCGACTTTCTGTGATTCCCTACATCTCACCTTTCTTTGCAGACAAGCCATTTGAAATACCCTTCACTTATTTCACAGCCAATAAGTCTTTGAAATAATGTGTATTTTTGAGAGAAATCTTCTTATATCATTAGGCAGAAAATCTGACCTGCCATAGTTTTCAAAACAGCATAATTTCACTCTTCTCAATGATTAATCTGTTGTATTACACAACCTTTGAGTATTTAGCTTTATCAATGACATGTACTTTACAAATGTTTTAGAGATCCTACCAGTCTTTGAAAACATCCTTGTTCCTTGTTCCAGTTCCAGTTTTATGTATATATTCTGCCTTGCACCTGATTATTCCAACATCTGATGGGTGGCCTTGGGAAACTAATTCTCATATTGATTGTTTTTGCTGATTGTCTCCCCTTGTAGCTGATTTCTTCATTATTGTGTAAATTTAGATCATGAGCTCATGTTTAGCTAAACAGCTGACATTGTAAAAGGCTTAAGTGTGAACGCTCGTAAGCTTCAGGAGAAAGTCGGCAAAGATTTTTTTGTGTCCCTCCGATGAGTTGCCCGCAAGGACCCCATTTTTTAGAAGTGTTGGTCCAATACTCCCTCTAGAGGCAGGGGATTCAGACAGGGCTGCTTTGCAACCCCCGATCTGGGGCAGCGGCTGTGGTCGACCTGTGGTCAGGGCAGGAGCCTCTCCGCATTGGTCCCAGTGACCCATCTGCCTGCGAACTTCGGTCACCTGGCAGGAAGGTACGATGCCCAGTCCTATGGTTAGCTGTGCAGCGAGGTGTACTGCGAGGACACGTTCCACACACACTTCAACAAAGAGGGCGGCCTGAGTGGAAATGTGAGTGTTTGGGAAGCTGTGCAGACAAAGAAGGCGCCCTTTGGCCTGGGCCAAATGCTTGTGACACTCCCCTGGTCCTGCCGGGCTCTGAGGGCCCTGCCCTGGGCCCCCTGCTCCCCTGCCCTTTGTTCAGTCACAGCAGAGATGGCCACACCCACTCCCTCAGTGAGGGCAGTGTTCCAACCTCCTTCAGCCCCACCCCCTCTCCGCAGGTTACCATGGACTACCGATGCTGCATTCTGAGGCCAGGGCGTTCCAAGAATGCCAAGGGCAGACATGATGACCTTCAATGATTTCCTCTTGTGTCAGTTTTGGTCAACTTTAGGAGCTAGGAAATGGTCCCCTTTACAGAAATGTTCAAATTTACTGGCATTTCATATATTCTCTGCTATAACATTGTCCTGATTCTTTCTGTATATTCTTTACATATGTTTATGTTTTCCTTAATCAAAGTGTGTCTTTTAAATCTTTTCAAAGAATATTCTTTGGACTTACTAAATCACCTCAATTTTATACGTTTTCTGTTGTATTAAGTTCTGCTCATATCTTTATTTATATTTTTTCTATGTTCTCAGGGTTTGTTGTTTGGATCATCTGATGTCAATTAAAACACTTGGTTATTCATTTTAATAAATCTTTTTACTTATAAAGATTTGAACTTTTGAAGATTCCAGCTTACTTGTAAGTTTCTAAGGGTCAGGTCCTCTCCATTGTTGCTGGCCTAAGGCTTAGTTCACCATATAGCAATGTATATATTGACATATTTTCCCCTCGACTTTCTGTGATTCCCTACATCTCACCTTTCTTTGCAGACAAGCCATTTGAAATACCCTTCACTTATTTCACAGCCAATAAGTCTTTGAAATAATGTGTATTTTTGAGAGAAATCTTCTTATATCATTAGGCAGAAAATCTGACCTGCCATAGTTTTCAAAACAGCATAATTTCACTCTTCTCAATGATTAATCTGTTGTATTACACAACCTTTGAGTATTTAGCTTTATCAATGACATGTACTTTACAAATGTTTTAGAGATCCTACCAGTCTTTGAAAACATCCTTGTTCCTTGTTCCAGTTCCAGTTTTATGTATATATTCTGCCTTGCACCTGATTATTCCAACATCTGATCGGTGGCCTTGGGAAACTAATTCTCATATTGATTGTTTTTGCTGATTGTCTCCCCTTGTAGCTGATTTCTTCATTATTGTGTAAATTTAGATCATGAGCTCATGTTTAGCTAAACAGCTGACATTGTAAAAGGCTTAAGTGTGAACGCTCGTAAGCTTCAGGAGAAAGTCGGCAAAGATTTTTTTGTGTCCCTCCGATGAGTTGCCCGCAAGGACCCCATTTTTTAGAAGTGTTGGTCCAATACTCCCTCTAGAGGCAGGGGATTCAGACAGGGCTGCTTTGCAACCCCCGATCTGGGGCAGCGGCTGTGGTCGACCTGTGGTCAGGGCAGGAGCCTCTCCGCGTTGGTCCCAGTGACCCATCTGCCTGCGAACTTCGGTCACCTGGCAGGAAGGTACGATGCCCAGTCCTATGGTTAGCTGTGCAGCGAGGTGTACTGCGAGGACACGTTCCACACACACTTCAACAAAGAGGGCGGCCTGAGTGGAAATGTGAGTGTTTGGGAAGCTGTGCAGACAAAGAAGGCGCCCTTTGGCCTGGGCCAAATGCTTGTGACACTCCCCTGGTCCTGCCGGGCTCTGAGGGCCCTGCCCTGGGCCCCCTGCTCCCCTGCCCTTTGTTCAGTCACAGCAGAGATGGCCACACCCACTCCCTCAGTGAGGGCAGTGTTCCAACCTCCTTCAGCCCCACCCCCTCTCCGCAGGTTACCATGGACTACCGATGCTGCATTCTGAGGCCAGGGCGTTCCAAGAATGCCAAGGGCAGACATGATGACCTTCAATGATTTCCTCTTGTGTCAGTTTTGGTCAACTTTAGGAGCTAGGAAATGGTCCCCTTTACAGAAATGTTCAAATTTACTGGCATTTCATATATTCTCTGCTATAACATTGTCCTGATTCTTTCTGTATATTCTTTACATATGTTTATGTTTTCCTTAATCAAAGTGTGTCTTTTAAATCTTTTCAAAGAATATTCTTTGGACTTACTAAATCACCTCAATTTTATACGTTTTCTGTTGTATTAAGTTCTGCTCATATCTTTATTTATATTTTTTCTATGTTCTCAGGGTTTGTTGTTTGGATCATCTGATGTCAATTAAAACACTTGGTTATTCATTTTAATAAATCTTTTTACTTATAAAGATTTGAACTTTTGAAGATTCCAGCTTACTTGTAAGTTTCTAAGGGTCAGGTCCTCTCCATTGTTGCTGGCCTAAGGCTTAGTTCACCATATAGCAATGTATATATTGACATATTTTCCCCTCGACTTTCTGTGATTCCCTACATCTCACCTTTCTTTGCAGACAAGCCATTTGAAATACCCTTCACTTATTTCACAGCCAATAAGTCTTTGAAATAATGTGTATTTTTGAGAGAAATCTTCTTATATCATTAGGCAGAAAATCTGACCTGCCATAGTTTTCAAAACAGCATAATTTCACTCTTCTCAATGATTAATCTGTTGTATTACACAACCTTTGAGTATTTAGCTTTATCAATGACATGTACTTTACAAATGTTTTAGAGATCCTACCAGTCTTTGAAAACATCCTTGTTCCTTGTTCCAGTTCCAGTTTTATGTATATATTCTGCCTTGCACCTGATTATTCCAACATCTGATCGGTGGCCTTGGGAAACTAATTCTCATATTGATTGTTTTTGCTGATTGTCTCCCCTTGTAGCTGATTTCTTCATTATTGTGTAAATTTAGATCATGAGCTCATGTTTAGCTAAACAGCTGACATTGTAAAAGGCTTAAGTGTGAACGCTCGTAAGCTTCAGGAGAAAGTCGGCAAAGATTTTTTTGTGTCCCTCCGATGAGTTGCCCGCAAGGACCCCATTTTTTAGAAGTGTTGGTCCAATACTCCCTCTAGAGGCAGGGGATTCAGACAGGGCTGCTTTGCAACCCCCGATCTGGGGCAGCGGCTGTGGTCGACCTGTGGTCAGGGCAGGAGCCTCTCCGCGTTGGTCCCAGTGACCCATCTGCCTGCGAACTTCGGTCACCTGGCAGGAAGGTACGATGCCCAGTCCTATGGTTAGCTGTGCAGCGAGGTGTACTGCGAGGACACGTTCCACACACACTTCAACAAAGAGGGCGGCCTGAGTGGAAATGTGAGTGTTTGGGAAGCTGTGCAGACAAAGAAGGCGCCCTTTGGCCTGGGCCAAATGCTTGTGACACTCCCCTGGTCCTGCCGGGCTCTGAGGGCCCTGCCCTGGGCCCCCTGCTCCCCTGCCCTTTGTTCAGTCACAGCAGAGATGGCCACACCCACTCCCTCAGTGAGGGCAGTGTTCCAACCTCCTTCAGCCCCACCCCCTCTCCGCAGGTTACCATGGACTACCCATGCTGCATTCTGAGGCCAGGGCGTTCCGAGAATGCCAAGGGCAGACATGATGACCTTCAATGATTTCCTCTTGTGTCAGTTTTGGTCAACTTTAGGAGCTAGGAAATGGTCCCCTTTACAGAAATGTTCAAATTTACTGGCATTTCATATATTCTCTGCTATAACATTGTCCTGATTCTTTCTGTATATTCTTTACATATGTTTATGTTTTCCTTAATCAAAGTGTGTCTTTTAAATCTTTTCAAAGAATATTCTTTGGACTTACTAAATCACCTCAATTTTATACGTTTTCTGTTGTATTAAGTTCTGCTCATATCTTTATTTATATTTTTTCTATGTTCTCAGGGTTTGTTGTTTGGATCATCTGATGTCAATTAAAACACTTGGTTATTCATTTTAATAAATCTTTTTACTTATAAAGATTTGAACTTTTGAAGATTCCAGCTTACTTGTAAGTTTCTAAGGGTCAGGTCCTCTCCATTGTTGCTGGCCTAAGGCTTAGTTCACCATATAGCAATGTATATATTGACATATTTTCCCCTCGACTTTCTGTGATTCCCTACATCTCACCTTTCTTTGCAGACAAGCCATTTGAAATACCCTTCACTTATTTCACAGCCAATAAGTCTTTGAAATAATGTGTATTTTTGAGAGAAATCTTCTTATATCATTAGGCAGAAAATCTGACCTGCCATAGTTTTCAAAACAGCATAATTTCACTCTTCTCAATGATTAATCTGTTGTATTACACAACCTTTGAGTATTTAGCTTTATCAATGACATGTACTTTACAAATGTTTTAGAGATCCTACCAGTCTTTGAAAACATCCTTGTTCCTTGTTCCAGTTCCAGTTTTATGTATATATTCTGCCTTGCACCTGATTATTCCAACATCTGATGGGTGGCCTTGGGAAACTAATTCTCATATTGATTGTTTTTGCTGATTGTCTCCCCTTGTAGCTGATTTCTTCATTATTGTGTAAATTTAGATCATGAGCTCATGTTTAGCTAAACAGCTGACATTGTAAAAGGCTTAAGTGTGAACGCTCGTAAGCTTCAGGAGAAAGTCGGCAAAGATTTTTTTGTGTCCCTCCGATGAGTTGCCCGCAAGGACCCCATTTTTTAGAAGTGCTGGTCCAATACTCCCTCTAGAGGCAGGGGATTCAGACAGGGCTGCTTTGCAACCCCCGATCTGGGGCAGCGGCTGTGGTCGACCTGTGGTCAGGGCAGGAGCCTCTCCGCGTTGGTCCCAGTGACCCATCTGCCTGCGAACTTCGGTCACCTGGCAGGAAGGTACGATGCCCAGTCCTATGGTTAGCTGTGCAGCGAGGTGTACTGCGAGGACACGTTCCACACACACTTCAACAAAGAGGGCGGCCTGAGTGGAAATGTGAGTGTTTGGGAAGCTGTGCAGACAAAGAAGGCGCCCTTTGGCCTGGGCCAAATGCTTGTGACACTCCCCTGGTCCTGCCGGGCTCTGAGGGCCCTGCCCTGGGCCCCCTGCTCCCCTGCCCTTTGTTCAGTCACAGCAGAGATGGCCACACCCACTCCCTCAGTGAGGGCAGTGTTCCAACCTCCTTCAGCCCCACCCCCTCTCCGCAGGTTACCATGGACTACCGATGCTGCATTCTGAGGCCAGGGCGTTCCAAGAATGCCAAGGGCAGACATGATGACCTTCAATGATTTCCTCTTGTGTCAGTTTTGGTCAACTTTAGGAGCTAGGAAATGGTCCCCTTTACAGAAATGTTCAAATTTACTGGCATTTCATATATTCTCTGCTATAACATTGTCCTGATTCTTTCTGTATATTCTTTACATATGTTTATGTTTTCCTTAATCAAAGTGTGTCTTTTAAATCTTTTCAAAGAATATTCTTTGGACTTACTAAATCACCTCAATTTTATACGTTTTCTGTTGTATTAAGTTCTGCTCATATCTTTATTTATATTTTTTCTATGTTCTCAGGGTTTGTTGTTTGGATCATCTGATGTCAATTAAAACACTTGGTTATTCATTTTAATAAATCTTTTTACTTATAAAGATTTGAACTTTTGAAGATTCCAGCTTACTTGTAAGTTTCTAAGGGTCAGGTCCTCTCCATTGTTGCTGGCCTAAGGCTTAGTTCACCATATAGCAATGTATATATTGACATATTTTCCCCTCGACTTTCTGTGATTCCCTACATCTCACCTTTCTTTGCAGACAAGCCATTTGAAATACCCTTCACTTATTTCACAGCCAATAAGTCTTTGAAATAATGTGTATTTTTGAGAGAAATCTTCTTATATCATTAGGCAGAAAATCTGACCTGCCATAGTTTTCAAAACAGCATAATTTCACTCTTCTCAATGATTAATCTGTTGTATTACACAACCTTTGAGTATTTAGCTTTATCAATGACATGTACTTTACAAATGTTTTAGAGATCCTACCAGTCTTTGAAAACATCCTTGTTCCTTGTTCCAGTTCCAGTTTTATGTATATATTCTGCCTTGCACCTGATTATTCCAACATCTGATGGGTGGCCTTGGGAAACTAATTCTCATATTGATTGTTTTTGCTGATTGTCTCCCCTTGTAGCTGATTTCTTCATTATTGTGTAAATTTAGATCATGAGCTCATGTTTAGCTAAACAGCTGACATTGTAAAAGGCTTAAGTGTGAACGCTCGTAAGCTTCAGGAGAAAGTCGGCAAAGATTTTTTTGTGTCCCTCCGATGAGTTGCCCGCAAGGACCCCATTTTTTAGAAGTGTTGGTCCAATACTCCCTCTAGAGGCAGGGGATTCAGACAGGGCTGCTTTGCAACCCCCGATCTGGGGCAGCGGCTGTGGTCGACCTGTGGTCAGGGCAGGAGCCTCTCCGCGTTGGTCCCAGTGACCCATCTGCCTGCGAACTTCGGTCACCTGGCAGGAAGGTACGATGCCCAGTCCTATGGTTAGCTGTGCAGCGAGGTGTACTGCGAGGACACGTTCCACACACACTTCAACAAAGAGGGCGGCCTGAGTGGAAATGTGAGTGTTTGGGAAGCTGTGCAGACAAAGAAGGCGCCCTTTGGCCTGGGCCAAATGCTTGTGACACTCCCCTGGTCCTGCCGGGCTCTGAGGGCCCTGCCCTGGGCCCCCTGCTCCCCTGCCCTTTGTTCAGTCACAGCAGAGATGGCCACACCCACTCCCTCAGTGAGGGCAGTGTTCCAACCTCCTTCAGCCCCACCCCCTCTCCGCAGGTTACCATGGACTACCGATGCTGCATTCTGAGGCCAGGGCGTTCCGAGAATGCCAAGGGCAGACATGATGACCTTCAATGATTTCCTCTTGTGTCAGTTTTGGTCAACTTTAGGAGCTAGGAAATGGTCCCCTTTACAGAAATGTTCAAATTTACTGGCATTTCATATATTCTCTGCTATAACATTGTCCTGATTCTTTCTGTATATTCTTTACATATGTTTATGTTTTCCTTAATCAAAGTGTGTCTTTTAAATCTTTTCAAAGAATATTCTTTGGACTTACTAAATCACCTCAATTTTATACGTTTTCTGTTGTATTAAGTTCTGCTCATATCTTTATTTATATTTTTTCTATGTTCTCAGGGTTTGTTGTTTGGATCATCTGATGTCAATTAAAACACTTGGTTATTCATTTTAATAAATCTTTTTACTTAGAAAGATTTGAACTTTTGAAGATTCCAGCTTACTTGTAAGTTTCTAAGGGTCAGGTCCTCTCCATTGTTGCTGGCCTAAGGCTTAGTTCACCATATAGCAATGTATATATTGACATATTTTCCCCTCGACTTTCTGTGATTCCCTACATCTCACCTTTCTTTGCAGACAAGCCATTTGAAATACCCTTCACTTATTTCACAGCCAATAAGTCTTTGAAATAATGTGTATTTTTGAGAGAAATCTTCTTATATCATTAGGCAGAAAATCTGACCTGCCATAGTTTTCAAAACAGCATAATTTCACTCTTCTCAATGATTAATCTGTTGTATTACACAACCTTTGAGTATTTAGCTTTATCAATGACATGTACTTTACAAATGTTTTAGAGATCCTACCAGTCTTTGAAAACATCCTTGTTCCTTGTTCCAGTTCCAGTTTTATGTATATATTCTGCCTTGCACCTGATTATTCCAACATCTGATGGGTGGCCTTGGGAAACTAATTCTCATATTGATTGTTTTTGCTGATTGTCTCCCCTTGTAGCTGATTTCTTCATTATTGTGTAAATTTAGATCTTGAGCTCATGTTTAGCTAAACAGCTGACATTGTAAAAGGCTTAAGTGTGAACGCTCGTAAGCTTCAGGAGAAAGTCGGCAAAGATTTTTTTGTGTCCCTCCGATGAGTTGCCCGCAAGGACCCCATTTTTTAGAAGTGTTGGTCCAATACTCCCTCTAGAGGCAGGGGATTCAGACAGGGCTGCTTTGCAACCCCCGATCTGGGGCAGCGGCTGTGGTCGACCTGTGGTCAGGGCAGGAGCCTCTCCGCGTTGGTCCCAGTGACCCATCTGCCTGCGAACTTCGGTCACCTGGCAGGAAGGTACGATGCCCAGTCCTATGGTTAGCTGTGCAGCGAGGTGTACTGCGAGGACACGTTCCACACACACTTCAACAAAGAGGGCGGCCTGAGTGGAAATGTGAGTGTTTGGGAAGCTGTGCAGACAAAGAAGGCGCCCTTTGGCCTGGGCCAAATGCTTGTGACACTCCCCTGGTCCTGCCGGGGTCTGAGGGCCCTGCCCTGGGCCCCCTGATCCCCTGCCCTTTGTTCAGTCACAGCAGAGATGGCCACACCCACTCCCTCAGTGAGGGCAGTGTTCCAACCTCCTTCAGCCCCACCCCCTCTCCGCAGGTTACCATGGACTACCGATGCTGCATTCTGAGGCCAGGGCGTTCCAAGAATGCCAAGGGCAGACATGATGACCTTCAATGATTTCCTCTTGTGTCAGTTTTGGTCAACTTTAGGAGCTAGGAAATGGTCCCCTTTACAGAAATGTTCAAATTTACTGGCATTTCATATATTCTCTGCTATAACATTGTCCTGATTCTTTCTGTATATTCTTTACATATGTTTATGTTTTCCTTAATCAAAGTGTGTCTTTTAAATCTTTTCAAAGAATATTCTTTGGACTTACTAAATCACCTCAATTTTATACGTTTTCTGTTGTATTAAGTTCTGCTCATATCTTTATTTATATTTTTTCTATGTTCTCAGGGTTTGTTGTTTGGATCATCTGATGTCAATTAAAACACTTGGTTATTCATTTTAATAAATCTTTTTACTTATAAAGATTTGAACTTTTGAAGATTCCAGCTTACTTGTAAGTTTCTAAGGGTCAGGTCCTCTCCATTGTTGCTGGCCTAAGGCTTAGTTCACCATATAGCAATGTATATATTGACATATTTTCCCCTCGACTTTCTGTGATTCCCTACATCTCACCTTTCTTTTCAGACAAGCCATTTGAAATACCCTTCACTTATTTCACAGCCAATAAGTCTTTGAAATAATGTGTATTTTTGAGAGAAATCTTCTTATATCATTAGGCAGAAAATCTGACCTGCCATAGTTTTCAAAACAGCATAATTTCACTCTTCTCAATGATTAATCTGTTGTATTACACAACCTTTGAGTATTTAGCTTTATCAATGACATGTACTTTACAAATGTTTTAGAGATCCTACCAGTCTTTGAAAACATCCTTGTTCCTTGTTCCAGTTCCAGTTTTATGTATATATTCTGCCTTGCACCTGATTATTCCAACATCTGATGGGTGGCCTTGGGAAACTAATTCTCATATTGATTGTTTTTGCTGATTGTCTCCCCTTGTAGCTGATTTCTTCATTATTGTGTAAATTTAGATCTTGAGCTCATGTTTAGCTAAACAGCTGACATTGTAAAAGGCTTAAGTGTGAACGCTCGTAAGCTTCAGGAGAAAGTCGGCAAAGATTTTTTTGTGTCCCTCCGATGAGTTGCCCGCAAGGACCCCATTTTTTAGAAGTGTTGGTCCAATACTCCCTCTAGAGGCAGGGGATTCAGACAGGGCTGCTTTGCAACCCCCGATCTGGGGCAGCGGCTGTGGTCGACCTGTGGTCAGGGCAGGAGCCTCTCCGCGTTGGTCCCAGTGACCCATCTGCCTGCGAACTTCGGTCACCTGGCAGGAAGGTACGATGCCCAGTCCTATGGTTAGCTGTGCAGCGAGGTGTACTGCGAGGACACGTTCCACACACACTTCAACAAAGAGGGCGGCCTGAGTGGAAATGTGAGTGTTTGGGAAGCTGTGCAGACAAAGAAGGCGCCCTTTGGCCTGGGCCAAATGCTTGTGACACTCCCCTGGTCCTGCCGGGCTCTGAGGGCCCTGCCCTGGGCCCCCTGCTCCCCTGCCCTTTGTTCAGTCACAGCAGAGATGGCCACACCCACTCCCTCAGTGAGGGCAGTGTTCCAACCTCCTTCAGCCCCACCCCCTCTCCGCAGGTTACCATGGACTACCGATGCTGCATTCTGAGGCCAGGGCGTTCCAAGAATGCCAAGGGCAGACATGATGACCTTCAATGATTTCCTCTTGTGTCAGTTTTGGTCAACTTTAGGAGCTAGGAAATGGTCCCCTTTACAGAAATGTTCAAATTTACTGGCATTTCATATATTCTCTGCTATAACATTGTCCTGATTCTTTCTGTATATTCTTTACATATGTTTATGTTTTCCTTAATCAAAGTGTGTCTTTTAAATCTTTTCAAAGAATATTCTTTGGACTTACTAAATCACCTCAATTTTATACGTTTTCTGTTGTATTAAGTTCTGCTCATATCTTTATTTATATTTTTTCTATGTTCTCAGGGTTTGTTGTTTGGATCATCTGATGTCAATTAAAACACTTGGTTATTCATTTTAATAAATCTTTTTACTTATAAAGATTTGAACTTTTGAAGATTCCAGCTTACTTGTAAGTTTCTAAGGGTCAGGTCCTCTCCATTGTTGCTGGCCTAAGGCTTAGTTCACCATATAGCAATGTATATATTGACATATTTTCCCCTCGACTTTCTGTGATTCCCTACATCTCACCTTTCTTTGCAGACAAGCCATTTGAAATACCCTTCACTTATTTCACAGCCAATAAGTCTTTGAAATAATGTGTATTTTTGAGAGAAATCTTCTTATATCATTAGGCAGAAAATCTGACCTGCCATAGTTTTCAAAACAGCATAATTTCACTCTTCTCAATGATTAATCTGTTGTATTACACAACCTTTGAGTATTTAGCTTTATCAATGACATGTACTTTACAAATGTTTTAGAGATCCTACCAGTCTTTGAAAACATCCTTGTTCCTTGTTCCAGTTCCAGTTTTATGTATATATTCTGCCTTGCACCTGATTATTCCAACATCTGATGGGTGGCCTTGGGAAACTAATTCTCATATTGATTGTTTTTGCTGATTGTCTCCCCTTGTAGCTGATTTCTTCATTATTGTGTAAATTTAGATCATGAGCTCATGTTTAGCTAAACAGCTGACATTGTAAAAGGCTTAAGTGTGAACGCTCGTAAGCTTCAGGAGAAAGTCGGCAAAGATTTTTTTGTGTCCCTCCGATGAGTTGCCCGCAAGGACCCCATTTTTTAGAAGTGTTGGTCCAATACTCCCTCTAGAGGCAGGGGATTCAGACAGGGCTGCTTTGCAACCCCCGATCTGGGGCAGCGGCTGTGGTCGACCTGTGGTCAGGGCAGGAGCCTCTCCGCGTTGGTCCCAGTGACCCATCTGCCTGCGAACTTCGGTCACCTGGCAGGAAGGTACGATGCCCAGTCCTATGGTTAGCTGTGCAGCGAGGTGTACTGCGAGGACACGTTCCACACACACTTCAACAAAGAGGGCGGCCTGAGTGGAAATGTGAGTGTTTGGGAAGCTGTGCAGACAAAGAAGGCGCCCTTTGGCCTGGGCCAAATGCTTGTGACACTCCCCTGGTCCTGCCGGGCTCTGAGGGCCCTGCCCTGGGCCCCCTGCTCCCCTGCCCTTTGTTCAGTCACAGCAGAGATGGCCACACCCACTCCCTCAGTGAAGGCAGTGTTCCAACCTCCTTCAGCCCCACCCCCTCTCCGCAGGTTACCATGGACTACCGATGCTGCATTCTGAGGCCAGGGCGTTCCAAGAATGCCAAGGGCAGACATGATGACCTTCAATGATTTCCTCTTGTGTCAGTTTTGGTCAACTTTAGGAGCTAGGAAATGGTCCCCTTTACAGAAATGTTCAAATTTACTGGCATTTCATATATTCTCTGCTATAACATTGTCCTGATTCTTTCTGTATATTCTTTACATATGTTTATGTTTTCCTTAATCAAAGTGTGTCTTTTAAATCTTTTCAAAGAATATTCTTTGGACTTACTAAATCACCTCAATTTTATACGTTTTCTGTTGTATTAAGTTCTGCTCATATCTTTATTTATATTTTTTCTATGTTCTCAGGGTTTGTTGTTTGGATCATCTGATGTCAATTAAAACACTTGGTTATTCATTTTAATAAATCTTTTTACTTATAAAGATTTGAACTTTTGAAGATTCCAGCTTACTTGTAAGTTTCTAAGGGTCAGGTCCTCTCCATTGTTGCTGGCCTAAGGCTTAGTTCACCATATAGCAATGTATATATTGACATATTTTCCCCTCGACTTTCTGTGATTCCCTACATCTCACCTTTCTTTGCAGACAAGCCATTTGAAATACCCTTCACTTATTTCACAGCCAATAAGTCTTTGAAATAATGTGTATTTTTGAGAGAAATCTTCTTATATCATTAGGCAGAAAATCTGACCTGCCATAGTTTTCAAAACAGCATAATTTCACTCTTCTCAATGATTAATCTGTTGTATTACACAACCTTTGAGTATTTAGCTTTATCAATGACATGTACTTTACAAATGTTTTAGAGATCCTACCAGTCTTTGAAAACATCCTTGTTCCTTGTTCCAGTTCCAGTTTTATGTATATATTCTGCCTTGCACCTGATTATTCCAACATCTGATGGGTGGCCTTGGGAAACTAATTCTCATATTGATTGTTTTTGCTGATTGTCTCCCCTTGTAGCTGATTTCTTCATTATTGTGTAAATTTAGATCATGAGCTCATGTTTAGCTAAACAGCTGACATTGTAAAAGGCTTAAGTGTGAACGCTCGTAAGCTTCAGGAGAAAGTCGGCAAAGATTTTTTTGTGTCCCTCCGATGAGTTGCCCGCAAGGACCCCATTTTTTAGAAGTGTTGGTCCAATACTCCCTCTAGAGGCAGGGGATTCAGACAGGGCTGCTTTGCAACCCCCGATCTGGGGCAGCGGCTGTGGTCGACCTGTGGTCAGGGCAGGAGCCTCTCCGCGTTGGTCCCAGTGACCCATCTGCCTGCGAACTTCGGTCACCTGGCAGGAAGGTACGATGCCCAGTCCTATGGTTAGCTGTGCAGCGAGGTGTACTGCGAGGACACGTTCCACACACACTTCAACAAAGAGGGCGGCCTGAGTGGAAATGTGAGTGTTTGGGAAGCTGTGCAGACAAAGAAGGCGCCCTTTGGCCTGGGCCAAATGCTTGTGACACTCCCCTGGTCCTGCCGGGCTCTGAGGGCCCTGCCCTGGGCCCCCTGCTCCCCTGCCCTTTGTTCAGTCACAGCAGAGATGGCCACACCCACTCCCTCAGTGAGGGCAGTGTTCCAACCTCCTTCAGCCCCACCCCCTCTCCGCAGGTTACCATGGACTACCGATGCTGCATTCTGAGGCCAGGGCGTTCCAAGAATGCCAAGGGCAGACATGATGACCTTCAATGATTTCCTCTTGTGTCAGTTTTGGTCAACTTTAGGAGCTAGGAAATGGTCCCCTTTACAGAAATGTTCAAATTTACTGGCATTTCATATATTCTCTGCTATAACATTGTCCTGATTCTTTCTGTATATTCTTCACATATGTTTATGTTTTCCTTAATCAAAGTGTGTCTTTTAAATCTTTTCAAAGAATATTCTTTGGACTTACTAAATCACCTCAATTTTATACGTTTTCTGTTGTATTAAGTTCTGCTCATATCTTTATTTATATTTTTTCTATGTTCTCAGGGTTTGTTGTTTGGATCATCTGATGTCAATTAAAACACTTGGTTATTCATTTTAATAAATCTTTTTACTTATAAAGATTTGAACTTTTGAAGATTCCAGCTTACTTGTAAGTTTCTAAGGGTCAGGTCCTCTCCATTGTTGCTGGCCTAAGGCTTAGTTCACCATATAGCAATGTATATATTGACATATTTTCCCCTCGACTTTCTGTGATTCCCTACATCTCACCTTTCTTTGCAGACAAGCCATTTGAAATACCCTTCACTTTTTTCACAGCCAATAAGTCTTTGAAATAATGTGTATTTTTGAGAGAAATCTTCTTATATCATTAGGCAGAAAATCTGACCTGCCATAGTTTTCAAAACAGCATAATTTCACTCTTCTCAATGATTAATCTGTTGTATTACACAACCTTTGAGTATTTAGCTTTATCAATGACATGTACTTTACAAATGTTTTAGAGATCCTACCAGTCTTTGAAAACATCCTTGTTCCTTGTTCCAGTTCCAGTTTTATGTATATATTCTGCCTTGCACCTGATTATTCCAACATCTGATGGGTGGCCTTGGGAAACTAATTCTCATATTGATTGTTTTTGCTGATTGTCTCCCCTTGTAGCTGATTTCTTCATTATTGTGTAAATTTAGATCATGAGCTCATGTTTAGCTAAACAGCTGACATTGTAAAAGGCTTAAGTGTGAACGCTCGTAAGCTTCAGGAGAAAGTCGGCAAAGATTTTTTTGTGTCCCTCCGATGAGTTGCCCGCAAGGACCCCATTTTTTAGAAGTGTTGGTCCAATACTCCCTCTAGAGGCAGGGGATTCAGACAGGGCTGCTTTGCAACCCCCGATCTGGGGCAGCGGCTGTGGTCGACCTGTGGTCAGGGCAGGAGCCTCTCCGCGTTGGTCCCAGTGACCCATCTGCCTGCGAACTTCGGTCACCTGGCAGGAAGGTACGATGCCCAGTCCTATGGTTAGCTGTGCAGCGAGGTGTACTGCGAGGACACGTTCCACACACACTTCAACAAAGAGGGCGGCCTGAGTGGAAATGTGAGTGTTTGGGAAGCTGTGCAGACAAAGAAGGCGCCCTTTGGCCTGGGCCAAATGCTTGTGACACTCCCCTGGTCCTGCCGGGCTCTGAGGGCCCTGCCCTGGGCCCCCTGCTCCCCTGCCCTTTGTTCAGTCACAGCAGAGATGGCCACACCCACTCCCTCAGTGAGGGCAGTGTTCCAACCTCCTTCAGCCCCACCCCCTCTCCGCAGGTTACCATGGACTACCGATGCTGCATTCTGAGGCCAGGGCGTTCCAAGAATACCAAGGGCAGACATGATGACCTTCAATGATTTCCTCTTGTGTCAGTTTTGGTCAACTTTAGGAGCTAGGAAATGGTCCCCTTTACAGAAATGTTCAAATTTACTGGCATTTCATATATTCTCTGCTATAACATTGTCCTGATTCTTTCTGTATATTCTTTACATATGTTTATGTTTTCCTTAATCAAAGTGTGTCTTTTAAATCTTTTCAAAGAATATTCTTTGGACTTACTAAATCACCTCAATTTTATACGTTTTCTGTTGTATTAAGTTCTGCTCATATCTTTATTTATATTTTTTCTATGTTCTCAGGGTTTGTTGTTTGGATCATCTGATGTCAATTAAAACACTTGGTTATTCATTTTAATAAATCTTTTTACTTATAAAGATTTGAACTTTTGAAGATTCCAGCTTACTTGTAAGTTTCTAAGGGTCAGGTCCTCTCCATTGTTGCTGGCCTAAGGCTTAGTTCACCATATAGCAATGTATATATTGACATATTTTCCCCTCGACTTTCTGTGATTCCCTACATCTCACCTTTCTTTGCAGACAAGCCATTTGAAATACCCTTCACTTTTTTCACAGCCAATAAGTCTTTGAAATAATGTGTATTTTTGAGAGAAATCTTCTTATATCATTAGGCAGAAAATCTGACCTGCCATAGTTTTCAAAACAGCATAATTTCACTCTTCTCAATGATTAATCTGTTGTATTACACAACCTTTGAGTATTTAGCTTTATCAATGACATGTACTTTACAAATGTTTTAGAGATCCTACCAGTCTTTGAAAACATCCTTGTTCCTTGTTCCAGTTCCAGTTTTATGTATATATTCTGCCTTGCACCTGATTATTCCAACATCTGATGGGTGGCCTTGGGAAACTAATTCTCATATTGATTGTTTTTGCTGATTGTCTCCCCTTGTAGCTGATTTCTTCATTATTGTGTAAATTTAGATCATGAGCTCATGTTTAGCTAAACAGCTGACATTGTAAAAGGCTTAAGTGTGAACGCTCGTAAGCTTCAGGAGAAAGTCGGCAAAGATTTTTTTGTGTCCCTCCGATGAGTTGCCCGCAAGGACCCCATTTTTTAGAAGTGTTGGTCCAATACTCCCTCTAGAGGCAGGGGATTCAGACAGGGCTGCTTTGCAACCCCCGATCTGGGGCAGCGGCTGTGGTCGACCTGTGGTCAGGGCAGGAGCCTCTCCGCGTTGGTCCCAGTGACCCATCTGCCTGCGAACTTCGGTCACCTGGCAGGAAGGTACGATGCCCAGTCCTATGGTTAGCTGTGCAGCGAGGTGTACTGCGAGGACACGTTCCACACACACTTCAACAAAGAGGGCGGCCTGAGTGGAAATGTGAGTGTTTGGGAAGCTGTGCAGACAAAGAAGGCGCCCTTTGGCCTGGGCCAAATGCTTGTGACACTCCCCTGGTCCTGCCGGGCTCTGAGGGCCCTGCCCTGGGCCCCCTGCTCCCCTGCCCTTTGTTCAGTCACAGCAGAGATGGCCACACCCACTCCCTCAGTGAGGGCAGTGTTCCAACCTCCTTCAGCCCCACCCCCTCTCCGCAGGTTACCATGGACTACCGATGCTGCATTCTGAGGCCAGGGCGTTCCAAGAATACCAAGGGCAGACATGATGACCTTCAATGATTTCCTCTTGTGTCAGTTTTGGTCAACTTTAGGAGCTAGGAAATGGTCCCCTTTACAGAAATGTTCAAATTTACTGGCATTTCATATATTCTCTGCTATAACATTGTCCTGATTCTTTCTGTATATTCTTTACATATGTTTATGTTTTCCTTAATCAAAGTGTGTCTTTTAAATCTTTTCAAAGAATATTCTTTGGACTTACTAAATCACCTCAATTTTATACGTTTTCTGTTGTATTAAGTTCTGCTCATATCTTTATTTATATTTTTTCTATGTTCTCAGGGTTTGTTGTTTGGATCATCTGATGTCAATTAAAACACTTGGTTATTCATTTTAATAAATCTTTTTACTTATAAAGATTTGAACTTTTGAAGATTCCAGCTTACTTGTAAGTTTCTAAGGGTCAGGTCCTCTCCATTGTTGCTGGCCTAAGGCTTAGTTCACCATATAGCAATGTATATATTGACATATTTTCCCCTCGACTTTCTGTGATTCCCTACATCTCACCTTTCTTTGCAGACAAGCCATTTGAAATACCCTTCACTTTTTTCACAGCCAATAAGTCTTTGAAATAATGTGTATTTTTGAGAGAAATCTTCTTATATCATTAGGCAGAAAATCTGACCTGCCATAGTTTTCAAAACAGCATAATTTCACTCTTCTCAATGATTAATCTGTTGTATTACACAACCTTTGAGTATTTAGCTTTATCAATGACATGTACTTTACAAATGTTTTAGAGATCCTACCAGTCTTTGAAAACATCCTTGTTCCTTGTTCCAGTTCCAGTTTTATGTATATATTCTGCCTTGCACCTGATTATTCCAACATCTGATGGGTGGCCTTGGGAAACTAATTCTCATATTGATTGTTTTTGCTGATTGTCTCCCCTTGTAGCTGATTTCTTCATTATTGTGTAAATTTAGATCATGAGCTCATGTTTAGCTAAACAGCTGACATTGTAAAAGGCTTAAGTGTGAACGCTCGTAAGCTTCAGGAGAAAGTCGGCAAAGATTTTTTTGTGTCCCTCCGATGAGTTGCCCGCAAGGACCCCATTTTTTAGAAGTGTTGGTCCAATACTCCCTCTAGAGGCAGGGGATTCAGACAGGGCTGCTTTGCAACCCCCGATCTGGGGCAGCGGCTGTGGTCGACCTGTGGTCAGGGCAGGAGCCTCTCCGCGTTGGTCCCAGTGACCCATCTGCCTGCGAACTTCGGTCACCTGGCAGGAAGGTACGATGCCCAGTCCTATGGTTAGCTGTGCAGCGAGGTGTACTGCGAGGACACGTTCCACACACACTTCAACAAAGAGGGCGGCCTGAGTGGAAATGTGAGTGTTTGGGAAGCTGTGCAGACAAAGAAGGCGCCCTTTGGCCTGGGCCAAATGCTTGTGACACTCCCCTGGTCCTGCCGGGCTCTGAGGGCCCTGCCCTGGGCCCCCTGCTCCCCTGCCCTTTGTTCAGTCACAGCAGAGATGGCCACACCCACTCCCTCAGTGAGGGCAGTGTTCCAACCTCCTTCAGCCCCACCCCCTCTCCGCAGGTTACCATGGACTACCGATGCTGCATTCTGAGGCCAGGGCGTTCCAAGAATACCAAGGGCAGACATGATGACCTTCAATGATTTCCTCTTGTGTCAGTTTTGGTCAACTTTAGGAGCTAGGAAATGGTCCCCTTTACAGAAATGTTCAAATTTACTGGCATTTCATATATTCTCTGCTATAACATTGTCCTGATTCTTTCTGTATATTCTTTACATATGTTTATGTTTTCCTTAATCAAAGTGTGTCTTTTAAATCTTTTCAAAGAATATTCTTTGGACTTACTAAATCACCTCAATTTTATACGTTTTCTGTTGTATTAAGTTCTGCTCATATCTTTATTTATATTTTTTCTATGTTCTCAGGGTTTGTTGTTTGGATCATCTGATGTCAATTAAAACACTTGGTTATTCATTTTAATAAATCTTTTTACTTATAAAGATTTGAACTTTTGAAGATTCCAGCTTACTTGTAAGTTTCTAAGGGTCAGGTCCTCTCCATTGTTGCTGGCCTAAGGCTTAGTTCACCATATAGCAATGTATATATTGACATATTTTCCCCTCGACTTTCTGTGATTCCCTACATCTCACCTTTCTTTGCAGACAAGCCATTTGAAATACCCTTCACTTATTTCACAGCCAATAAGTCTTTGAAATAATGTGTATTTTTGAGAGAAATCTTCTTATATCATTAGGCAGAAAATCTGACCTGCCATAGTTTTCAAAACAGCATAATTTCACTCTTCTCAATGATTAATCTGTTGTATTACACAACCTTTGAGTATTTAGCTTTATCAATGACATGTACTTTACAAATGTTTTAGAGATCCTACCAGTCTTTGAAAACATCCTTGTTCCTTGTTCCAGTTCCAGTTTTATGTATATATTCTGCCTTGCACCTGATTATTCCAACATCTGATGGGTGGCCTTGGGAAACTAATTCTCATATTGATTGTTTTTGCTGATTGTCTCCCCTTGTAGCTGATTTCTTCATTATTGTGTAAATTTAGATCATGAGCTCATGTTTAGCTAAACAGCTGACATTGTAAAAGGCTTAAGTGTGAACGCTCGTAAGCTTCAGGAGAAAGTCGGCAAAGATTTTTTTGTGTCCCTCCGATGAGTTGCCCGCAAGGACCCCATTTTTTAGAAGTGTTGGTCCAATACTCCCTCTAGAGGCAGGGGATTCAGACAGGGCTGCTTTGCAACCCCCGATCTGGGGCAGCGGCTGTGGTCGACCTGTGGTCAGGGCAGGAGCCTCTCCGCGTTGGTCCCAGTGACCCATCTGCCTGCGAACTTCGGTCACCTGGCAGGAAGGTACGATGCCCAGTCCTATGGTTAGCTGTGCAGCGAGGTGTACTGCGAGGACACGTTCCACACACACTTCAACAAAGAGGGCGGCCTGAGTGGAAATGTGAGTGTTTGGGAAGCTGTGCAGACAAAGAAGGCGCCCTTTGGCCTGGGCCAAATGCTTGTGACACTCCCCTGGTCCTGCCGGGCTCTGAGGGCCCTGCCCTGGGCCCCCTGCTCCCCTGCCCTTTGTTCAGTCACAGCAGAGATGGCCACACCCACTCCCTCAGTGAGGGCAGTGTTCCAACCTCCTTCAGCCCCACCCCCTCTCCGCAGGTTACCATGGACTACCGATGCTGCATTCTGAGGCCAGGGCGTTCCAAGAATACCAAGGGCAGACATGATGACCTTCAATGATTTCCTCTTGTGTCAGTTTTGGTCAACTTTAGGAGCTAGGAAATGGTCCCCTTTACAGAAATGTTCAAATTTACTGGCATTTCATATATTCTCTGCTATAACATTGTCCTGATTCTTTCTGTATATTCTTTACATATGTTTATGTTTTCCTTAATCAAAGTGTGTCTTTTAAATCTTTTCAAAGAATATTCTTTGGACTTACTAAATCACCTCAATTTTATACGTTTTCTGTTGTATTAAGTTCTGCTCATATCTTTATTTATATTTTTTCTATGTTCTCAGGGTTTGTTGTTTGGATCATCTGATGTCAATTAAAACACTTGGTTATTCATTTTAATAAATCTTTTTACTTATAAAGATTTGAACTTTTGAAGATTCCAGCTTACTTGTAAGTTTCTAAGGGTCAGGTCCTCTCCATTGTTGCTGGCCTAAGGCTTAGTTCACCATATAGCAATGTATATATTGACATATTTTCCCCTCGACTTTCTGTGATTCCCTACATCTCACCTTTCTTTGCAGACAAGCCATTTGAAATACCCTTCACTTTTTTCACCGCCAATAAGTCTTTGAAATAATGTGTATTTTTGAGAGAAATCTTCTTATATCATTAGGCAGAAAATCTGACCTGCCATAGTTTTCAAAACAGCATAATTTCACTCTTCTCAATGATTAATCTGTTGTATTACACAACCTTTGAGTATTTAGCTTTATCAATGACATGTACTTTACAAATGTTTTAGAGATCCTACCAGTCTTTGAAAACATCCTTGTTCCTTGTTCCAGTTCCAGTTTTATGTATATATTCTGCCTTGCACCTGATTATTCCAACATCTGATGGGTGGCCTTGGGAAACTAATTCTCATATTGATTGTTTTTGCTGATTGTCTCCCCTTGTAGCTGATTTCTTCATTATTGTGTAAATTTAGATCTTGAGCTCATGTTTAGCTAAACAGCTGACATTGTAAAAGGCTTAATTGTGAACGCTCGTAAGCTTCAGGAGAAAGTCGGCAAAGATTTTTTTGTGTCCCTCCGATGAGTTGCCCGCAAGGACCCCATTTTTTAGAAGTGTTGGTCCAATACTCCCTCTAGAGGCAGGGGATTCAGACAGGGCTGCTTTGCAACCCCCGATCTGGGGCAGCGGCTGTGGTCGACCTGTGGTCAGGGCAGGAGCCTCTCCGCGTTGGTCCCAGTGACCCATCTGCCTGCGAACTTCGGTCACCTGGCAGGAAGGTACGATGCCCAGTCCTATGGTTAGCTGTGCAGCGAGGTGTACTGCGAGGACACGTTCCACACACACTTCAACAAAGAGGGCGGCCTGAGTGGAAATGTGAGTGTTTGGGAAGCTGTGCAGACAAAGAAGGCGCCCTTTGGCCTGGGCCAAATGCTTGTGACACTCCCCTGGTCCTGCCGGGCTCTGAGAGCCCTGCCCTGGGCCCCCTGCTCCCCTGCCCTTTGTTCAGTCACAGCAGAGATGGCCACACCCACTCCCTCAGTGAGGGCAGTGTTCCAACTTCCTTCAGCCCCACCCCCTCTCCGCAGGTTACCATGGACTACCGATGCTGCATTCTGAGGCCAGGGCGTTCCAAGAATGCCAAGGGCAGACATGATGACCTTCAATGATTTCCTCTTGTGTCAGTTTTGGTCAACTTTAGGAGCTAGGAAATGGTCCCCTTTACAGAAATGTTCAAATTTACTGGCATTTCATATATTCTCTGCTATAACATTGTCCTGATTCTTTCTGTATATTCTTTACATATGTTTATGTTTTCCTTAATCAAAGTGTGTCTTTTAAATCTTTTCAAAGAATATTCTTTGGACTTACTAAATCACCTCAATTTTATACGTTTTCTGTTGTATTAAGTTCTGCTCATATCTTTATTTATATTTTTTCTATGTTCTCAGGGTTTGTTGTTTGGATCATCTGATGTCAATTAAAACACTTGGTTATTCATTTTAATAAATCTTTTTACTTATAAAGATTTGAACTTTTGAAGATTCCAGCTTACTTGTAAGTTTCTAAGGGTCAGGTCCTCTCCATTGTTGCTGGCCTAAGGCTTAGTTCACCATATAGCAATGTATATATTGACATATTTTCCCCTCGACTTTCTGTGATTCCCTACATCTCACCTTTCTTTGCAGACAAGCCATTTGAAATACCCTTCACTTATTTCACAGCCAATAAGTCTTTGAAATAATGTGTATTTTTGAGAGAAATCTTCTTATATCATTAGGCAGAAAATCTGACCTGCCATAGTTTTCAAAACAGCATAATTTCACTCTTCTCAATGATTAATCTGTTGTATTACACAACCTTTGAGTATTTAGCTTTATCAATGACATGTACTTTACAAATGTTTTAGAGATCCTACCAGTCTTTGAAAACATCCTTGTTCCTTGTTCCAGTTCCAGTTTTATGTATATATTCTGCCTTGCACCTGATTATTCCAACATCTGATGGGTGGCCTTGGGAAACTAATTCTCATATTGATTGTTTTTGCTGATTGTCTCCCCTTGTAGCTGATTTCTTCATTATTGTGTAAATTTAGATCTTGAGCTCATGTTTAGCTAAACAGCTGACATTGTAAAAGGCTTAAGTGTGAACGCTCGTAAGCTTCAGGAGAAAGTCGGCAAAGATTTTTTTGTGTCCCTCCGATGAGTTGCCCGCAAGGACCCCATTTTTTAGAAGTGTTGGTCCAATACTCCCTCTAGAGGCAGGGGATTCAGACAGGGCTGCTTTGCAACCCCCGATCTGGGGCAGCGGCTGTGGTCGACCTGTGGTCAGGGCAGGAGCCTCTCCGCGTTGGTCCCAGTGACCCATCTGCCTGCGAACTTCGGTCACCTGGCAGGAAGGTACGATGCCCAGTCCTATGGTTAGCTGTGCAGCGAGGTGTACTGCGAGGACACGTTCCACACACACTTCAACAAAGAGGGCGGCCTGAGTGGAAATGTGAGTGTTTGGGAAGCTGTGCAGACAAAGAAGGCGCCCTTTGGCCTGGGCCAAATGCTTGTGACACTCCCCTGGTCCTGCCGGGCTCTGAGGGCCCTGCCCTGGGACCCCTGCTCCCCTGCCCTTTGTTCAGTCACAGCAGAGATGGCCACACCCACTCCCTCAGTGAGGGCAGTGTTCCAACCTCCTTCAGCCCCACCCCCTCTCCGCAGGTTACCATGGACTACCGATGCTGCATTCTGAGGCCAGGGCGTTCCAAGAATGCCAAGGGCAGACATGATGACCTTCAATGATTTCCTCTTGTGTCAGTTTTGGTCAACTTTAGGAGCTAGGAAATGGTCCCCTTTACAGAAATGTTCAAATTTACTGGCATTTCATATATTCTCTGCTATAACATTGTCCTGATTCTTTCTGTATATTCTTTACATATGTTTATGTTTTCCTTAATCAAAGTGTGTCTTTTAAATCTTTTCAAAGAATATTCTTTGGACTTACTAAATCACCTCAATTTTATACGTTTTCTGTTGTATTAAGTTCTGCTCATATCTTTATTTATATTTTTTCTATGTTCTCAGGGTTTGTTGTTTGGATCATCTGATGTCAATTAAAACACTTGGTTATTCATTTTAATAAATCTTTTTACTTATAAAGATTTGAACTTTTGAAGATTCCAGCTTACTTGTAAGTTTCTAAGGGTCAGGTCCTCTCCATTGTTGCTGGCCTAAGGCTTAGTTCACCATATAGCAATGTATATATTGACATATTTTCCCCTCGACTTTCTGTGATTCCCTACATCTCACCTTTCTTTGCAGACAAGCCATTTGAAATACCCTTCACTTATTTCACAGCCAATAAGTCTTTGAAATAATGTGTATTTTTGAGAGAAATCTTCTTATATCATTAGGCAGAAAATCTGACCTGCCATAGTTTTCAAAACAGCATAATTTCACTCTTCTCAATGATTAATCTGTTGTATTACACAACCTTTGAGTATTTAGCTTTATCAATGACATGTACTTTACAAATGTTTTAGAGATCCTACCAGTCTTTGAAAACATCCTTGTTCCTTGTTCCAGTTCCAGTTTTATGTATATATTCTGCCTTGCACCTGATTATTCCAACATCTGATGGGTGGCCTTGGGAAACTAATTCTCATATTGATTGTTTTTGCTGATTGTCTCCCCTTGTAGCTGATTTCTTCATTATTGTGTAAATTTAGATCTTGAGCTCATGTTTAGCTAAACAGCTGACATTGTAAAAGGCTTAAGTGTGAACGCTCGTAAGCTTCAGGAGAAAGTCGGCAAAGATTTTTTTGTGTCCCTCCGATGAGTTGCCCGCAAGGACCCCATTTTTTAGAAGTGTTGGTCCAATACTCCCTCTAGAGGCAGGGGATTCAGACAGGGCTGCTTTGCAACACCAGATCTGGGGCAGCGGCTGTGGTCGACCTGTGGTCAGGGCAGGAGCCTCTCCGCGTTGGTCCCAGGGACCCATCTGCCTGCGAACTTCGGTCACCTGGCAGGAAGGTACGATGCCCAGTCCTATGGTTAGCTGTGCAGCGAGGTGTACTGCGAGGACACGTTCCACACACACTTCAACAAAGAGGGCGGCCTGAGTGGAAAGGTGAGTGTTTGGGAAGCTGTGCAGACAAAGAAGGCGCCCTTTGGCCTGGGCCAAATGCTTGTGACACACCCCTGCGCCTGCCGGGCTCTGAGGGCCCTGCCCTGGGCCCCCTGCTCCACTGCCCTTTGTTCAGTCACAGCAGAGATGGCCACACCCACTCCCTCAGTGAGGGCAGTGTTCCAACCTCCTTCAGCCCCACCCCCTCTCCGCAGGTTACCATGGAATACCGATGCTGCATTCTGAGGCCAGGGCGTTCCGAGAATGCCAAGGGCAGACATGATGACCTTCAATGATTTCCTCTTGTGTCAGTTTTGGTCAACTTTAGGAGCTAGGAAATGGTCCCCTTTACAGAAATGTTCAAATTTACTGGCATTTCATATATTCTCTGCTATAACATTGTCCTGATTCTTTCTGTATATTCTTTACATATGTTTATGTTTTCCTTAATCAAAGTGTGTCTTTTAAATCTTTTCAAAGAATATTCTTTGGACTTACTAAATCGCCTCAATTTTATACGTTTTCTGTTGTATTAAGTCCTGCTCATATCTTTATTTATATTTTTTTCTATGTTCTCAGGGTTTGTTGTTTTGATCATCTGATGTCAATTAAAACACTTGGTTATTCATTTTAATAAATCTTTTTACTTAGAAACATTTGAACTTTTGAAGATTCCAGCTTACTTGTAAGTTTCTAAGGGTCAGGTCCTCTCCATTGTTGCTGGCCTAAGCTTAGTTCACCATATAGCAATGTATATATTGACATATTTTCCCCTCGACTTTCTGTGATTCCCTACATCTCACCTTTCTTTGCAGACAAGCCATTTGAAATACCCTTCACTTATTTCACAGCCAATAAGTCTTTGAAATAATGTGTATTTTTGAGAGAAATCTTCTTATATCATTAGGCAGAAAATCTGACCTGCCATAGTTTTCAAAACAGCATAATTTCACTCTTCTCAATGATTAGTCTGTTGTATTACACAACCTTGGGTATTTAGCTTTATCAATGACATGTACTTTACAAATGTTTTAGAGATCCTACCAGTCTTTGAAAACATCCTTGTTGCTTGTTTCAGTTCCAGTTTTATGTATATTTTCTGCCTTGCACCTGATTATTCCAACATCTGATGGATGGCCTTGGGAAACTAATTCTCATATTGATTGTTTTCGCTGATTGTCTCCACTTGTAGTTGATTTGTTCATTATTGTGTAAATTTAGATCATGAGCTCATGTTTAGCAAAACAGCTGACATTGTAACAGGCTTAAGTGTGAACGCTCATAAGCTTCAGGAGAAAGTCGGCAAAGAATTATTTGTGTCCCTCCGATGAGTTGCCCGAAAGGACCCCATTTTTTAGAACTGTTGGTCCAATACTCCCTCTAGAGGCAGGGGATTCAGACAGGGCTGCTTTGCAACCCCCGATCTGGGGCAGCGGCTGTGGTCGACCTGTGGTCAGGGCAGGAGCCTCTCCGCGTTGGTCACAGGGACCCATCTGCCTGCGAACTTCGGTCACCAGGCAGGAAGGTACGATGCCCAGTCCTATGATTAGCTGTGCAGCGAGGTGTACTGCGAGGACACCTTCCACACACACTTCAACAAAGAGGGCGGCCTGAGTGGAAAAGTGAGTGTTTGGGAAGCTGTGCAGACAAAGAAGGCGCCCTTTGGCCTGGGCCAAATACTTGTGACACACCCCTTCGCCTGCCGGGCTCTGAGGGCCCTGCCCTGGGCCCCCTGCTCCACTGCCCTTTGTTCAGTCACAGCAGAGATGGCCACACCCACTCCCTCAGTGAGGGCAGTGTTCCAACCTCCTTCAGCCCCACCCCCTCTCCGCAGGTTACCATGGAATACCGATGCTGCATTCTGAGGCCAGGGCGTTCCGAGAATGCCAAGGGCAGACATGATGACCTTCAATGATTTCCTCTTGTGTCAGTTTTGGTCAACTTTAGGAGCTAGGAAATGGTCCCCTTTACAGAAATGTTCAAATTTACTGGCATTTCATATATTCTCTGCTATAACATTGTCCTGATTCTTTCTGTATATTCTTTACATATGTTTATGTTTTCCTTAATCAAAGTGTGTCTTTTAAATCTTTTCAAAGAATATTCTTTGGAATTACTAAATCGCCTCAATTTTATACGTTTTCTGTTGTATTAAGTTCTGCTCATATCTTTATTTATATTTTTTCTATGTTCTCAGGGTTTGTTGTTTTGATCATCTGATGTCAATTAAAACACTTGGTTATTCATTTAAATAAATCTTTTTACTTAGAAAGATTTGAACTTTTGAAGATTCCAGCTTACTTGTAAGTTTCTAAGGGTCAGGTCCTCTCCATTGTTGCTGGCCTAAGCTTAGTTCACCATATAGCAATGTATATATTGACATATTTTCCCCTCGACTTTCTGTGATTCCCTACATCTCACCTTTCTTTGCAGACAAGCCATTTGAAATACCCTTCACTTATTTCACAGCCAATAAGTCTTTGAAATAATGTGTATTTTTGAGAGAAATCTTCTTATATCATTAGGCAGAAAATCTGACCTGCCATAGTTTTCAAAACAGCATAATTTCACTCTTCTCAATGATTAGTCTGTTGTATTACACAACCTTGGGTATTTAGCTTTATCAATGACATGTACTTTACAAATGTTTTAGAGATCCTACCAGTCTTTGAAAACATCCTTGTTGCTTGTTTCAGTTCCAGTTTTATGTATATTTTCTGCCTTGCACCTGATTATTCCAACATCTGATGGATGGCCTTGGGAAACTAATTCTCATATTGATTGTTTTCGCTGATTGTCTCCACTTGTAGCTGATTTGTTCATTATTGTGTAAATTTAGATCATGAGCTCATGTTTAGCTAAACAGCTGACATAGTAACAGGCTTAAGTGTGAACGCTCATAAGCTTCAGGAGAAAGTCGGCAAAGAATTATTTGTGTCCCTCCGATGAGTTGCCCGAAAGGACCCCATTTTTTAGAACTGTTGGTCCAATACTCCCTCTAGAGGCAGGGGATTCAGACAGGGCTGCTTTGCGGCCCCCGATCTGGGGCAGCGGCTGTGGTCGACCTGTGGTCAGGGCAGGAGCCTCTCCGCGTTGGTCCCAGGGACCCATCTGCCTGCGAACTTCGGTCACCTGGCAGGAAGGTACGATGCCCAGTCCTATGGTTAGCTGTGCAGCGAGGTGTACTGCGAGGACACGTTCCACACACACTTCAACAAAGAGGGCGGCCTGAGTGGAAAGGTGAGTGTTTGGGAAGCTGTGCGGACAAAGAAGGCGCCCTTTGGCCTGGGCCAAATGCTTGTGACACACCCCTGTGCCTGCCGGGCTCTGAGGGTCCTGCCCTGGGCCCCCTGCTCCCGTGCCCTTTGTTCAGTCACAGCAGAGATGGCCACACCCACTCCCTCAGTGAGAGCAGTGTTCCAACCTTTTTCAACCCCACCCCCTCTCCGCAGGTTACCATGGACTACCCATGCTGCATTCTGAGGCCAGGGCGTTCCGAGAATGCCAAGGGCAGACATGATGACCTTCAATGATTTCCTCTTGTGTCAGTTTTGGTCAACTTTAGGAGCTAGGAAATGGTCCCCTTTACAGAAATGTTCAAATTTACTGGCATTTCATATATTCTCTGCTATAACATTGTCCTGATTCTTTCTGTATATTCTTTACATATGTTTATGTTTTCCTTAATCAAAGTGTGTCTTTTAAATCTTTTCAAAGAATATTCTTTGGACTTACTAAATCACCTCAATTTTATACGTTTTCTGTTGTATTAAGTTCTGCTCATATCTTTATTTATATTTTTTCTATGTTCTCAGGGTTTGTTGTTTGGATCATCTGATGTCAATTAAAACACTTGGTTATTCATTTTAATAAATCTTTTTACTTATAAAGATTTGAACTTTTGAAGATTCCAGCTTACTTGTAAGTTTCTAAGGGTCAGGTCCTCTCCATTGTTGCTGGCCTAAGGCTTAGTTCACCATATAGCAATGTATATATTGACATATTTTCCCCTCGACTTTCTGTGATTCCCTACATCTCACCTTTCTTTGCAGACAAGCCATTTGAAATACCCTTCACTTATTTCACAGCCAATAAGTCTTTGAAATAATGTGTATTTTTGAGAGAAATCTTCTTATATCATTAGGCAGAAAATCTGACCTGCCATAGTTTTCAAAACAGCATAATTTCACTCTTCTCAATGATTAATCTGTTGTATTACACAACCTTTGAGTATTTAGCTTTATCAATGACATGTACTTTACAAATGTTTTAGAGATCCTACCAGTCTTTGAAAACATCCTTGTTCCTTGTTCCAGTTCCAGTTTTATGTATATATTCTGCCTTGCACCTGATTATTCCAACATCTGATGGGTGGCCTTGGGAAACTAATTCTCATATTGATTGTTTTTGCTGATTGTCTCCCCTTGTAGCTGATTTCTTCATTATTGTGTAAATTTAGATCTTGAGCTCATGTTTAGCTAAACAGCTGACATTGTAAAAGGCTTAAGTGTGAACGCTCGTAAGCTTCAGGAGAAAGTCGGCAAAGATTTTTTTGTGTCCCTCCGATGAGTTGCCCGCAAGGACCCCATTTTTTAGAAGTGTTGGTCCAATACTCCCTCTAGAGGCAGGGGATTCAGACAGGGCTGCTTTGCAACACCAGATCTGGGGCAGCGGCTGTGGTCGACCTGTGGTCAGGGCAGGAGCCTCTCCGCGTTGGTCCCAGGGACCCATCTGCCTGCGAACTTCGGTCACCTGGCAGGAAGGTACGATGCCCAGTCCTATGGTTAGCTGTGCAGCGAGGTGTACTGCGAGGACACGTTCCACACACACTTCAACAAAGAGGGCGGCCTGAGTGGAAAGGTGAGTGTTTGGGAAGCTGTGCAGACAAAGAAGGCGCCCTTTGGCCTGGGCCAAATGCTTGTGACACACCCCTGCGCCTGCCGGGCTCTGAGGGCCCTGCCCTGGGCCCCCTGCTCCACTGCCCTTTGTTCAGTCACAGCAGAGATGGCCACACCCACTCCCTCAGTGAGGGCAGTGTTCCAACCTCCTTCAGCCCCACCCCCTCTCCGCAGGTTACCATGGAATACCGATGCTGCATTCTGAGGCCAGGGCGTTCCGAGAATGCCAAGGGCAGACATGATGACCTTCAATGATTTCCTCTTGTGTCAGTTTTGGTCAACTTTAGGAGCTAGGAAATGGTCCCCTTTACAGAAATGTTCAAATTTACTGGCATTTCATATATTCTCTGCTATAACATTGTCCTGATTCTTTCTGTATATTCTTTACATATGTTTATGTTTTCCTTAATCAAAGTGTGTCTTTTAAATCTTTTCAAAGAATATTCTTTGGACTTACTAAATCGCCTCAATTTTATACGTTTTCTGTTGTATTAAGTCCTGCTCATATCTTTATTTATATTTTTTTCTATGTTCTCAGGGTTTGTTGTTTTGATCATCTGATGTCAATTAAAACACTTGGTTATTCATTTTAATAAATCTTTTTACTTAGAAACATTTGAACTTTTGAAGATTCCAGCTTACTTGTAAGTTTCTAAGGGTCAGGTCCTCTCCATTGTTGCTGGCCTAAGCTTAGTTCACCATATAGCAATGTATATATTGACATATTTTCCCCTCGACTTTCTGTGATTCCCTACATCTCACCTTTCTTTGCAGACAAGCCATTTGAAATACCCTTCACTTATTTCACAGCCAATAAGTCTTTGAAATAATGTGTATTTTTGAGAGAAATCTTCTTATATCATTAGGCAGAAAATCTGACCTGCCATAGTTTTCAAAACAGCATAATTTCACTCTTCTCAATGATTAGTCTGTTGTATTACACAAACTTGGGTATTTAGCTTTATCAATGACATGTACTTTACAAATGTTTTAGAGATCCTACCAGTCTTTGAAAACATCCTTGTTGCTTGTTTCAGTTCCAGTTTTATGTATATTTTCTGCCTTGCACCTGATTATTCCAACATCTGATGGATGGCCTTGGGAAACTAATTCTCATATTGATTGTTTTCGCTGATTGTCTCCACTTGTAGTTGATTTGTTCATTATTGTGTAAATTTAGATCATGAGCTCATGTTTAGCAAAACAGCTGACATTGTAACAGGCTTAAGTGTGAACGCTCATAAGCTTCAGGAGAAAGTCGGCAAAGAATTATTTGTGTCCCTCCGATGAGTTGCCCGAAAGGACCCCATTTTTTAGAACTGTTGGTCCAATACTCCCTCTAGAGGCAGGGGATTCAGACAGGGCTGCTTTGCGGCCCCCGATCTGGGGCAGCGGCTGTGGTCGACCTGTGGTCAGGGCAGGAGCCTCTCCGCGTTGGTCACAGGGACCCATCTGCCTGCGAACTTCGGTCACCAGGCAGGAAGGTACGATGCCCAGTCCTATGATTAGCTGTGCAGCGAGGTGTACTGCGAGGACACCTTCCACACACACTTCAACAAAGAGGGCGGCCTGAGTGGAAAAGTGAGTGTTTGGGAAGCTGTGCAGACAAAGAAGGCGCCCTTTGGCCTGGGCCAAATACTTGTGACACACCCCTGCGCCTGCCGGGCTCTGAGGGCCCTACCCTGGGCCCCCTGCTCCACTGCCCTTTGTTCAGTCACAGCAGAGATGGCCACACCCACTCCCTCAGTGAGGGCAGTGTTCCAACCTCCTTCAGCCCCACCCCCTCTCCGCAGGTTACCATGGAATACCGATGCTGCATTCTGAGGCCAGGGCGTTCCGAGAATGCCAAGGGCAGACATGATGACCTTCAATGATTTCCTCTTGTGTCAGTTTTGGTCAACTTTAGGAGCTAGGAAATGGTCCCCTTTACAGAAATGTTCAAATTTACTGGCATTTCATATATTCTCTGCTATAACATTGTCCTGATTCTTTCTGTATATTCTTTACATATGTTTATGTTTTCCTTAATCAAAGTGTGTCTTTTAAATCTTTTCAAAGAATATTCTTTGGAATTACTAAATCGCCTCAATTTTATACGTTTTCTGTTGTATTAAGTTCTGCTCATATCTTTATTTATATTTTTTCTATGTTCTCAGGGTTTGTTGTTTTGATCATCTGATGTCAATTAAAACACTTGGTTATTCATTTAAATAAATCTTTTTACTTAGAAAGATTTGAACTTTTGAAGATTCCAGCTTACTTGTAAGTTTCTAAGGGTCAGGTCCTCTCCATTGTTGCTGGCCTAAGCTTAGTTCACCATATAGCAATGTATATATTGACATATTTTCCCCTCGACTTTCTGTGATTCCCTACATCTCACCTTTCTTTGCAGACAAGCCATTTGAAATACCCTTCACTTATTTCACAGCCAATAAGTCTTTGAAATAATGTGTATTTTTGAGAGAAATCTTCTTATATCATTAGGCAGAAAATCTGACCTGCCATAGTTTTCAAAACAGCATAATTTCACTCTTCTCAATGATTAGTCTGTTGTATTACACAACCTTGGGTATTTAGCTTTATCAATGACATGTACTTTACAAATGTTTTAGAGATCCTACCAGTCTTTGAAAACATCCTTGTTGCTTGTTTCAGTTCCAGTTTTATGTATATTTTCTGCCTTGCACCTGATTATTCCAACATCTGATGGATGGCCTTGGGAAACTAATTCTCATATTGATTGTTTTCGCTGATTGTCTCCACTTGTAGCTGATTTGTTCATTATTGTGTAAATTTAGATCATGAGCTCATGTTTAGCAAAACAGCTGACATAGTAACAGGCTTAAGTGTGAACGCTCATAAGCTTCAGGAGAAAGTCGGCAAAGAATTATTTGTGTCCCTCCGATGAGTTGCCCGAAAGGACCCCATTTTTTAGAACTGTTGGTCCAATACTCCCTCTAGAGGCAGGGGATTCAGACAGGGCTGCTTTGCGGCCCCCGATCTGGGGCAGCGGCTGTGGTCGACCTGTGGTCAGGGCAGGAGCCTCTCCGCGTTGGTCCCAGGGACCCATCTGCCTGCGAACTTCGGTCACCTGGCAGGAAGGTACGATGCCCAGTCCTATGGTTAGCTGTGCAGCGAGGTGTACTGCAAGGACACGTTCCACACACACTTCAACAAAGAGGGCGGCCTGAGTGGAAAGGTGAGTGTTTGGGAAGCTGTGCGGACAAAGAAGGCGCCCTTTGGCCTGGGCCAAATGCTTGTGACACACCCCTGTGCCTGCCGGGCTCTGAGGGTCCTGCCCTGGGCCCCCTGCTCCCGTGCCCTTTGTTCAGTCACAGCAGAGATGGCCACACCCACTCCCTCAGTGAGAGCAGTGTTCCAACCTTTTTCAACCCCACCCCCTCTCCGCAGGTTACCATGGACTACCCATGCTGCATTCTGAGGCCAGGGCGTTCCGAGAATGCCAAGGGCAGACATGATGACCTTCAATGATTTCCTCTTGTGTCAGTTTTGGTCAACTTTAGGAGCTAGGAAATGGTCCCCTTTACAGAAATGTTCAAATTTACTGGCATTTCATATATTCTCTGCTATAACATTGTCCTGATTCTTTCTGTATATTCTTTACTTATGTTTTTGTTTTCCTTAATCAAAGTGTGTCTTTTAAATCTTTTCAAAGAATATTCTTTGGACTTACTAAATCACCTCAATTTTATACGTTTTCTGTTGTATTAAGTTCTGCTCATATCTTTATTTATATTTTTTCTATGTTCTCAGGGTTTGTTGTTTGGATCATCTGATGTCAATTAAAACACTTGGTTATTCATTTTAATAAATCTTTTTACTTATAAAGATTTGAACTTTTGAAGATTCCAGCTTACTTGTAAGTTTCTAAGGGTCAGGTCCTCTCCATTGTTGCTGGCCTAAGGCTTAGTTCACCATATAGCAATGTATATATTGACATATTTTCCCCTCGACTTTCTGTGATTCCCTACATCTCACCTTTCTTTGCAGACAAGCCATTTGAAATACCCTTCACTTATTTCACAGCCAATAAGTCTTTGAAATAATGTGTATTTTTGAGAGAAATCTTCTTATATCATTAGGCAGAAAATCTGACCTGCCATAGTTTTCAAAACAGCATAATTTCACTCTTCTCAATGATTAATCTGTTGTATTACACAACCTTTGAGTATTTAGCTTTATCAATGACATGTACTTTACAAATGTTTTAGAGATCCTACCAGTCTTTGAAAACATCCTTGTTCCTTGTTCCAGTTCCAGTTTTATGTATATATTCTGCCTTGCACCTGATTATTCCAACATCTGATGGGTGGCCTTGGGAAACTAATTCTCATATTGATTGTTTTTGCTGATTGTCTCCCCTTGTAGCTGATTTCTTCATTATTGTGTAAATTTAGATCATGAGCTCATGTTTAGCTAAACAGCTGACATTGTAAAAGGCTTAAGTGTGAACGCTCGTAAGCTTCAGGAGAAAGTCGGCAAAGATTTATTTGTGTCCCTCCGATGAGTTGCCCGCAAGGACCCCATTTTTTAGAAGTGTTGGTCCAATACTCCCTCTAGAGGCAGGGGATTCAGACAGGGCTGCTTTGCAACCCCCGATCTGGGGCAGCGGCTGTGGTCGACCTGTGGTCAGGGCAGGAGCCTCTCCGCGTTGGTCCCAGTGACCCATCTGCCTGCGAACTTCGGTCACCTGGCAGGAAGGTACGATGTCCAGTCCTATGGTTAGCTGTGCAGCGAGGTGTACTGCGAGGACACGTTCCACACACACTTCAACAAAGAGGGCGGCCTGAGTGGAAATGTGAGTGTTTGGGAAGCTGTGCGGACAAAGAAGGCGCCCTTTGGCCTGGGCCAAATGCTTGTGACACTCCCCTGTTCCTGCCGGGCTCTGAGGGCCCTGCCCTGGGCCCCCTGCTCCCCTGCCCTTTGTTCAGTCACAGCAGAGATGGCCACACCCACTCCCTCAGTGAGGGCAGTGTTCCAACCTCCTTCAGCCCCACCCCCTCTCCGCAGGTTACCATGGACTACCGATGCTGCATTCTGAGGCCAGGGCGTTCCAAGAATGCCAAGGGCAGACATGATGACCTTCAATGATTTCCTCTTGTGTCAGTTTTGGTCAACTTTAGGAGCTAGGAAATGGTCCCCTTTACAGAAATGTTCAAATTTACTGGCATTTCATATATTCTCTGCTATAACATTGTCCTGATTCTTTCTGTATATTCTTTACATATGTTTATGTTTTCCTTAATCAAAGTGTGTCTTTTAAATCTTTTCAAAGAATATTCTTTGGACTTACTAAATCACCTCAATTTTATACGTTTTCTGTTGTATTAAGTTCTGCTCATATCTTTATTTATATTTTTTCTATGTTCTCAGGGTTTGTTGTTTGGATCATCTGATGTCAATTAAAACACTTGGTTATTCATTTTAATAAATCTTTTTACTTATAAAGATTTGAACTTTTGAAGATTCCAGGTTACTTGTAAGTTTCTAAGGGTCAGGTCCTCTCCATTGTTGCTGGCCTAAGGCTTAGTTCACCATATAGCAATGTATATATTGACATATTTTCCCCTCGACTTTCTGTGATTCCCTACATCTCACCTTTCTTTGCAGACAAGCCATTTGAAATACCCTTCACTTATTTCACAGCCAATAAGTCTTTGAAATAATGTGTATTTTTGAGAGAAATCTTCTTATATCATTAGGCAGAAAATCTGACCTGCCATAGTTTTCAAAACAGCATAATTTCACTCTTCTCAATGATTAATCTGTTGTATTACACAACCTTTGAGTATTTAGCTTTATCAATGACATGTACTTTACAAATGTTTTAGAGATCCTACCAGTCTTTGAAAACATCCTTGTTCCTTGTTCCAGTTCCAGTTTTATGTATATATTCTGCCTTGCACCTGATTATTCCAACATCTGATGGGTGGCCTTGGGAAACTAATTCTCATATTGATTGTTTTTGCTGATTGTCTCCCCTTGTAGCTGATTTCTTCATTATTGTGTAAATTTAGATCATGAGCTCATGTTTAGCTAAACAGCTGACATTGTAAAAGGCTTAAGTGTGAACGCTCGTAAGCTTCAGGAGAAAGTCGGCAAAGATTTATTTGTGTCCCTCCGATGAGTTGCCCGCAAGGACCCCATTTTTTAGAAGTGTTGGTCCAATACTCCCTCTAGAGGCAGGGGATTCAGACAGGGCTGCTTTGCAACCCCCGATCTGGGGCAGCGGCTGTGGTCGACCTGTGGTCAGGGCAGGAGCCTCTCCGCGTTGGTCCCAGTGACCCATCTGCCTGCGAACTTCGGTCACCTGGCAGGAAGGTACGATGCCCAGTCCTATGGTTAGCTGTGCAGCGAGGTGTACTGCGAGGACACGTTCCACACACACTTCAACAAAGAGGGCGGCCTGAGTGGAAATGTGAGTGTTTGGGAAGCTGTGCAGACAAAGAAGGCGCCCTTTGGCCTGGGCCAAATGCTTGTGACACTCCCCTGGTCCTGCCGGGCTCTGAGGGCCCTGCCCTGGGCCCCCTGCTCCCCTGCCCTTTGTTCAGTCACAGCAGAGATGGCCACACCCACTCCCTCAGTGAGGGCAGTGTTCCAACCTCCTTCAGCCCCACCCCCTCTCCGCAGGTTACCATGGACTACCGATGCTGCATTCTGAGGCCAGGGCGTTCCGAGAATGCCAAGGGCAGACATGATGACCTTCAATGATTTCCTCTTGTGTCAGTTTTGGTCAACTTTAGGAGCTAGGAAATGGTCCCCTTTACAGAAATGTTCAAATTTACTGGCATTTCATATATTCTCTGCTATAACATTGTCCTGATTCTTTCTGTATATTCTTTACTTATGTTTTTGTTTTCCTTAATCAAAGTGTGTCTTTTAAATCTTTTCAAAGAATATTCTTTGGACTTACTAAATCACCTCAATTTTATACGTTTTCTGTTGTATTAAGTTCTGCTCATATCTTTATTTATATTTTTTCTATGTTCTCAGGGTTTGTTGTTTGGATCATCTGATGTCAATTAAAACACTTGGTTATTCATTTTAATAAATCTTTTTACTTATAAAGATTTGAACTTTTGAAGATTCCAGCTTACTTGTAAGTTTCTAAGGGTCAGGTCCTCTCCATTGTTGCTGGCCTAAGGCTTAGTTCACCATATAGCAATGTATATATTGACATATTTTCCCCTCGACTTTCTGTGATTCCCTACATCTCACCTTTCTTTGCAGACAAGCCATTTGAAATACCCTTCACTTATTTCACAGCCAATAAGTCTTTGAAATAATGTGTATTTTTGAGAGAAATCTTCTTATATCATTAGGCAGAAAATCTGACCTGCCATAGTTTTCAAAACAGCATAATTTCACTCTTCTCAATGATTAATCTGTTGTATTACACAACCTTTGAGTATTTAGCTTTATCAATGACATGTACTTTACAAATGTTTTAGAGATCCTACCAGTCTTTGAAAACATCCTTGTTCCTTGTTCCAGTTCCAGTTTTATGTATATATTCTGCCTTGCACCTGATTATTCCAACATCTGATGGGTGGCCTTGGGAAACTAATTCTCATATTGATTGTTTTTGCTGATTGTCTCCCCTTGTAGCTGATTTCTTCATTATTGTGTAAATTTAGATCATGAGCTCATGTTTAGCTAAACAGCTGACATTGTAAAAGGCTTAAGTGTGAACGCTCGTAAGCTTCAGGAGAAAGTCGGCAAAGATTTATTTGTGTCCCTCCGATGAGTTGCCCGCAAGGACCCCATTTTTTAGAAGTGTTGGTCCAATACTCCCTCTAGAGGCAGGGGATTCAGACAGGGCTGCTTTGCAACCCCCGATCTGGGGCAGCGGCTGTGGTCGACCTGTGGTCAGGGCAGGAGCCTCTCCGCGTTGGTCCCAGTGACCCATCTGCCTGCGAACTTCGGTCACCTGGCAGGAAGGTACGATGTCCAGTCCTATGGTTAGCTGTGCAGCGAGGTGTACTGCGAGGACACGTTCCACACACACTTCAACAAAGAGGGCGGCCTGAGTGGAAATGTGAGTGTTTGGGAAGCTGTGCGGACAAAGAAGGCGCCCTTTGGCCTGGGCCAAATGCTTGTGACACTCCCCTGTTCCTGCCGGGCTCTGAGGGCCCTGCCCTGGGCCCCCTGCTCCCCTGCCCTTTGTTCAGTCACAGCAGAGATGGCCACACCCACTCCCTCAGTGAGGGCAGTGTTCCAACCTCCTTCAGCCCCACCCCCTCTCCGCAGGTTACCATGGACTACCGATGCTGCATTCTGAGGCCAGGGCGTTCCAAGAATGCCAAGGGCAGACATGATGACCTTCAATGATTTCCTCTTGTGTCAGTTTTGGTCAACTTTAGGAGCTAGGAAATGGTCCCCTTTACAGAAATGTTCAAATTTACTGGCATTTCATATATTCTCTGCTATAACATTGTCCTGATTCTTTCTGTATATTCTTTACATATGTTTATGTTTTCCTTAATCAAAGTGTGTCTTTTAAATCTTTTCAAAGAATATTCTTTGGACTTACTAAATCACCTCAATTTTATACGTTTTCTGTTGTATTAAGTTCTGCTCATATCTTTATTTATATTTTTTCTATGTTCTCAGGGTTTGTTGTTTGGATCATCTGATGTCAATTAAAACACTTGGTTATTCATTTTAATAAATCTTTTTACTTAGAAAGATTTGAACTTTTGAAGATTCCAGGTTACTTGTAAGTTTCTAAGGGTCAGGTCCTCTCCATTGTTGCTGGCCTAAGGCTTAGTTCACCATATAGCAATGTATATATTGACATATTTTCCCCTCGACTTTCTGTGATTCCCTACATCTCACCTTTCTTTGCAGACAAGCCATTTGAAATACCCTTCACTTATTTCACAGCCAATAAGTCTTTGAAATAATGTGTATTTTTGAGAGAAATCTTCTTATATCATTAGGCAGAAAATCTGACCTGCCATAGTTTTCAAAACAGCATAATTTCACTCTTCTCAATGATTAATCTGTTGTATTACACAACCTTTGAGTATTTAGCTTTATCAATGACATGTACTTTACAAATGTTTTAGAGATCCTACCAGTCTTTGAAAACATCCTTGTTCCTTGTTCCAGTTCCAGTTTTATGTATATATTCTGCCTTGCACCTGATTATTCCAACATCTGATGGGTGGCCTTGGGAAACTAATTCTCATATTGATTGTTTTTGCTGATTGTCTCCCCTTGTAGCTGATTTCTTCATTATTGTGTAAATTTAGATCATGAGCTCATGTTTAGCTAAACAGCTGACATTGTAAAAGGCTTAAGTGTGAACGCTCGTAAGCTTCAGGAGAAAGTCGGCAAAGATTTATTTGTGTCCCTCCGATGAGTTGCCCGCAAGGACCCCATTTTTTAGAAGTGTTGGTCCAATACTCCCTCTAGAGGCAGGGGATTCAGACAGGGCTGCTTTGCAACCCCCGATCTGGGGCAGCGGCTGTGGTCGACCTGTGGTCAGGGCAGGAGCCTCTCCGCGTTGGTCCCAGTGACCCATCTGCCTGCGAACTTCGGTCACCTGGCAGGAAGGTACGATGCCCAGTCCTATGGTTAGCTGTGCAGCGAGGTGTACTGCGAGGACACGTTCCACACACACTTCAACAAAGAGGGCGGCCTGAGTGGAAATGTGAGTGTTTGGGAAGCTGTGCGGACAAAGAAGGCGCCCTTTGGCCTGGGCCAAATGCTTGTGACACTCCCCTGTTCCTGCCGGGCTCTGAGGGCCCTGCCCTGGGCCCCCTGCTCCCCTGCCCTTTGTTCAGTCACAGCAGAGATGGCCACACCCACTCCCTCAGTGAGGGCAGTGTTCCAACCTCCTTCAGCCCCACCCCCTCTCCGCAGGTTACCATGGACTACCGATGCTGCATTCTGAGGCCAGGGCGTTCCAAGAATGCCAAGGGCAGACATGATGACCTTCAATGATTTCCTCTTGTGTCAGTTTTGGTCAACTTTAGGAGCTAGGAAATGGTCCCCTTTACAGAAATGTTCAAATTTACTGGCATTTCATATATTCTCTGCTATAACATTGTCCTGATTCTTTCTGTATATTCTTTACTTATGTTTTTGTTTTCCTTAATCAAAGTGTGTCTTTTAAATCTTTTCAAAGAATATTCTTTGGACTTACTAAATCACCTCAATTTTATACGTTTTCTGTTGTATTAAGTTCTGCTCATATCTTTATTTATATTTTTTCTATGTTCTCAGGGTTTGTTGTTTGGATCATCTGATGTCAATTAAAACACTTGGTTATTCATTTTAATAAATCTTTTTACTTATAAAGATTTGAACTTTTGAAGATTCCAGCTTACTTGTAAGTTTCTAAGGGTCAGGTCCTCTCCATTGTTGCTGGCCTAAGGCTTAGTTCACCATATAGCAATGTATATATTGACATATTTTCCCCTCGACTTTCTGTGATTCCCTACATCTCACCTTTCTTTGCAGACAAGCCATTTGAAATACCCTTCACTTATTTCACAGCCAATAAGTCTTTGAAATAATGTGTATTTTTGAGAGAAATCTTCTTATATCATTAGGCAGAAAATCTGACCTGCCATAGTTTTCAAAACAGCATAATTTCACTCTTCTCAATGATTAATCTGTTGTATTACACAACCTTTGAGTATTTAGCTTTATCAATGACATGTACTTTACAAATGTTTTAGAGATCCTACCAGTCTTTGAAAACATCCTTGTTCCTTGTTCCAGTTCCAGTTTTATGTATATATTCTGCCTTGCACCTGATTATTCCAACATCTGATGGGTGGCCTTGGGAAACTAATTCTCATATTGATTGTTTTTGCTGATTGTCTCCCCTTGTAGCTGATTTCTTCATTATTGTGTAAATTTAGATCATGAGCTCATGTTTAGCTAAACAGCTGACATTGTAAAAGGCTTAAGTGTGAACGCTCGTAAGCTTCAGGAGAAAGTCGGCAAAGATTTTTTTGTGTCCCTCCGATGAGTTGCCCGCAAGGACCCCATTTTTTAGAAGTGTTGGTCCAATACTCCCTCTAGAGGCAGGGGATTCAGACAGGGCTGCTTTGCAACCCCCGATCTGGGGCAGCGGCTGTGGTCGACCTGTGGTCAGGGCAGGAGCCTCTCCGCATTGGTCCCAGTGACCCATCTGCCTGCGAACTTCGGTCACCTGGCAGGAAGGTACGATGCCCAGTCCTATGGTTAGCTGTGCAGCGAGGTGTACTGCGAGGACACGTTCCACACACACTTCAACAAAGAGGGCGGCCTGAGTGGAAATGTGAGTGTTTGGGAAGCTGTGCAGACAAAGAAGGCGCCCTTTGGCCTGGGCCAAATGCTTGTGACACTCCCCTGGTCCTGCCGGGCTCTGAGGGCCCTGCCCTGGGCCCCCTGCTCCCCTGCCCTTTGTTCAGTCACAGCAGAGATGGCCACACCCACTCCCTCAGTGAGGGCAGTGTTCCAACCTCCTTCAGCCCCACCCCCTCTCCGCAGGTTACCATGGACTACCGATGCTGCATTCTGAGGCCAGGGCGTTCCAAGAATGCCAAGGGCAGACATGATGACCTTCAATGATTTCCTCTTGTGTCAGTTTTGGTCAACTTTAGGAGCTAGGAAATGGTCCCCTTTACAGAAATGTTCAAATTTACTGGCATTTCATATATTCTCTGCTATAACATTGTCCTGATTCTTTCTGTATATTCTTTACATATGTTTATGTTTTCCTTAATCAAAGTGTGTCTTTTAAATCTTTTCAAAGAATATTCTTTGGACTTACTAAATCACCTCAATTTTATACGTTTTCTGTTGTATTAAGTTCTGCTCATATCTTTATTTATATTTTTTCTATGTTCTCAGGGTTTGTTGTTTGGATCATCTGATGTCAATTAAAACACTTGGTTATTCATTTTAATAAATCTTTTTACTTAGAAAGATTTGAACTTTTGAAGATTCCAGCTTACTTGTAAGTTTCTAAGGGTCAGGTCCTCTCCATTGTTGCTGGCCTAAGGCTTAGTTCACCATATAGCAATGTATATATTGACATATTTTCCCCTCGACTTTCTGTGATTCCCTACATCTCACCTTTCTTTGCAGACAAGCCATTTGAAATACCCTTCACTTATTTCACAGCCAATAAGTCTTTGAAATAATGTGTATTTTTGAGAGAAATCTTCTTATATCATTAGGCAGAAAATCTGACCTGCCATAGTTTTCAAAACAGCATAATTTCACTCTTCTCAATGATTAATCTGTTGTATTACACAACCTTTGAGTATTTAGCTTTATCAATGACATGTACTTTACAAATGTTTTAGAGATCCTACCAGTCTTTGAAAACATCCTTGTTCCTTGTTCCAGTTCCAGTTTTATGTATATATTCTGCCTTGCACCTGATTATTCCAACATCTGATCGGTGGCCTTGGGAAACTAATTCTCATATTGATTGTTTTTGCTGATTGTCTCCCCTTGTAGCTGATTTCTTCATTATTGTGTAAATTTAGATCATGAGCTCATGTTTAGCTAAACAGCTGACATTGTAAAAGGCTTAAGTGTGAACGCTCGTAAGCTTCAGGAGAAAGTCGGCAAAGATTTTTTTGTGTCCCTCCGATGAGTTGCCCGCAAGGACCCCATTTTTTAGAAGTGTTGGTCCAATACTCCCTCTAGAGGCAGGGGATTCAGACAGGGCTGCTTTGCAACCCCCGATCTGGGGCAGCGGCTGTGGTCGACCTGTGGTCAGGGCAGGAGCCTCTCCGCGTTGGTCCCAGTGACCCATCTGCCTGCGAACTTCGGTCACCTGGCAGGAAGGTACGATGCCCAGTCCTATGGTTAGCTGTGCAGCGAGGTGTACTGCGAGGACACGTTCCACACACACTTCAACAAAGAGGGCGGCCTGAGTGGAAATGTGAGTGTTTGGGAAGCTGTGCAGACAAAGAAGGCGCCCTTTGGCCTGGGCCAAATGCTTGTGACACTCCCCTGGTCCTGCCGGGCTCTGAGGGCCCTGCCCTGGGCCCCCTGCTCCCCTGCCCTTTGTTCAGTCACAGCAGAGATGGCCACACCCACTCCCTCAGTGAGGGCAGTGTTCCAACCTCCTTCAGCCCCACCCCCTCTCCGCAGGTTACCATGGACTACCGATGCTGCATTCTGAGGCCAGGGCGTTCCGAGAATGCCAAGGGCAGACATGATGACCTTCAATGATTTCCTCTTGTGTCAGTTTTGGTCAACTTTAGGAGCTAGGAAATGGTCCCCTTTACAGAAATGTTCAAATTTACTGGCATTTCATATATTCTCTGCTATAACATTGTCCTGATTCTTTCTGTATATTCTTTACATATGTTTATGTTTTCCTTAATCAAAGTGTGTCTTTTAAATCTTTTCAAAGAATATTCTTTGGACTTACTAAATCACCTCAATTTTATACGTTTTCTGTTGTATTAAGTTCTGCTCATATCTTTATTTATATTTTTTCTATGTTCTCAGGGTTTGTTGTTTGGATCATCTGATGTCAATTAAAACACTTGGTTATTCATTTTAATAAATCTTTTTACTTAGAAAGATTTGAACTTTTGAAGATTCCAGCTTACTTGTAAGTTTCTAAGGGTCAGGTCCTCTCCATTGTTGCTGGCCTAAGGCTTAGTTCACCATATAGCAATGTATATATTGACATATTTTCCCCTCGACTTTCTGTGATTCCCTACATCTCACCTTTCTTTGCAGACAAGCCATTTGAAATACCCTTCACTTATTTCACAGCCAATAAGTCTTTGAAATAATGTGTATTTTTGAGAGAAATCTTCTTATATCATTAGGCAGAAAATCTGACCTGCCATAGTTTTCAAAACAGCATAATTTCACTCTTCTCAATGATTAATCTGTTGTATTACACAACCTTTGAGTATTTAGCTTTATCAATGACATGTACTTTACAAATGTTTTAGAGATCCTACCAGTCTTTGAAAACATCCTTGTTCCTTGTTCCAGTTCCAGTTTTATGTATATATTCTGCCTTGCACCTGATTATTCCAACATCTGATGGGTGGCCTTGGGAAACTAATTCTCATATTGATTGTTTTTGCTGATTGTCTCCCCTTGTAGCTGATTTCTTCATTATTGTGTAAATTTAGATCATGAGCTCATGTTTAGCTAAACAGCTGACATTGTAAAAGGCTTAAGTGTGAACGCTCGTAAGCTTCAGGAGAAAGTCGGCAAAGATTTTTTTGTGTCCCTCCGATGAGTTGCCCGCAAGGACCCCATTTTTTAGAAGTGTTGGTCCAATACTCCCTCTAGAGGCAGGGGATTCAGACAGGGCTGCTTTGCAACCCCCGATCTGGGGCAGCGGCTGTGGTCGACCTGTGGTCAGGGCAGGAGCCTCTCCGCGTTGGTCCCAGTGACCCATCTGCCTGCGAACTTCGGTCACCTGGCAGGAAGGTACGATGCCCAGTCCTATGGTTAGCTGTGCAGCGAGGTGTACTGCGAGGACACGTTCCACACACACTTCAACAAAGAGGGCGGCCTGAGTGGAAATGTGAGTGTTTGGGAAGCTGTGCAGACAAAGAAGGCGCCCTTTGGCCTGGGCCAAATGCTTGTGACACTCCCCTGGTCCTGCCGGGCTCTGAGGGCCCTGCCCTGGGCCCCCTGCTCCCCTGCCCTTTGTTCAGTCACAGCAGAGATGGCCACACCCACTCCCTCAGTGAGGGCAGTGTTCCAACCTCCTTCAGCCCCACCCCCTCTCCGCAGGTTACCATGGACTACCGATGCTGCATTCTGAGGCCAGGGCGTTCCAAGAATGCCAAGGGCAGACATGATGACCTTCAATGATTTCCTCTTGTGTCAGTTTTGGTCAACTTTAGGAGCTAGGAAATGGTCCCCTTTACAGAAATGTTCAAATTTACTGGCATTTCATATATTCTCTGCTATAACATTGTCCTGATTCTTTCTGTATATTCTTTACATATGTTTATGTTTTCCTTAATCAAAGTGTGTCTTTTAAATCTTTTCAAAGAATATTCTTTGGACTTACTAAATCACCTCAATTTTATACGTTTTCTGTTGTATTAAGTTCTGCTCATATCTTTATTTATATTTTTTCTATGTTCTCAGGGTTTGTTGTTTGGATCATCTGATGTCAATTAAAACACTTGGTTATTCATTTTAATAAATCTTTTTACTTATAAAGATTTGAACTTTTGAAGATTCCAGCTTACTTGTAAGTTTCTAAGGGTCAGGTCCTCTCCATTGTTGCTGGCCTAAGGCTTAGTTCACCATATAGCAATGTATATATTGACATATTTTCCCCTCGACTTTCTGTGATTCCCTACATCTCACCTTTCTTTGCAGACAAGCCATTTGAAATACCCTTCACTTATTTCACAGCCAATAAGTCTTTGAAATAATGTGTATTTTTGAGAGAAATCTTCTTATATCATTAGGCAGAAAATCTGACCTGCCATAGTTTTCAAAACAGCATAATTTCACTCTTCTCAATGATTAATCTGTTGTATTACACAACCTTTGAGTATTTAGCTTTATCAATGACATGTACTTTACAAATGTTTTAGAGATCCTACCAGTCTTTGAAAACATCCTTGTTCCTTGTTCCAGTTCCAGTTTTATGTATATATTCTGCCTTGCACCTGATTATTCCAACATCTGATCGGTGGCCTTGGGAAACTAATTCTCATATTGATTGTTTTTGCTGATTGTCTCCCCTTGTAGCTGATTTCTTCATTATTGTGTAAATTTAGATCATGAGCTCATGTTTAGCTAAACAGCTGACATTGTAAAAGGCTTAAGTGTGAACGCTCGTAAGCTTCAGGAGAAAGTCGGCAAAGATTTTTTTGTGTCCCTCCGATGAGTTGCCCGCAAGGACCCCATTTTTTAGAAGTGTTGGTCCAATACTCCCTCTAGAGGCAGGGGATTCAGACAGGGCTGCTTTGCAACCCCCGATCTGGGGCAGCGGCTGTGGTCGACCTGTGGTCAGGGCAGGAGCCTCTCCGCGTTGGTCCCAGTGACCCATCTGCCTGCGAACTTCGGTCACCTGGCAGGAAGGTACGATGCCCAGTCCTATGGTTAGCTGTGCAGCGAGGTGTACTGCGAGGACACGTTCCACACACACTTCAACAAAGAGGGCGGCCTGAGTGGAAATGTGAGTGTTTGGGAAGCTGTGCAGACAAAGAAGGCGCCCTTTGGCCTGGGCCAAATGCTTGTGACACTCCCCTGGTCCTGCCGGGCTCTGAGGGCCCTGCCCTGGGCCCCCTGCTCCCCTGCCCTTTGTTCAGTCACAGCAGAGATGGCCACACCCACTCCCTCAGTGAGGGCAGTGTTCCAACCTCCTTCAGCCCCACCCCCTCTCCGCAGGTTACCATGGACTACCGATGCTGCATTCTGAGGCCAGGGCGTTCCGAGAATGCCAAGGGCAGACATGATGACCTTCAATGATTTCCTCTTGTGTCAGTTTTGGTCAACTTTAGGAGCTAGGAAATGGTCCCCTTTACAGAAATGTTCAAATTTACTGGCATTTCATATATTCTCTGCTATAACATTGTCCTGATTCTTTCTGTATATTCTTTACATATGTTTATGTTTTCCTTAATCAAAGTGTGTCTTTTAAATCTTTTCAAAGAATATTCTTTGGACTTACTAAATCACCTCAATTTTATACGTTTTCTGTTGTATTAAGTTCTGCTCATATCTTTATTTATATTTTTTCTATGTTCTCAGGGTTTGTTGTTTGGATCATCTGATGTCAATTAAAACACTTGGTTATTCATTTTAATAAATCTTTTTACTTAGAAAGATTTGAACTTTTGAAGATTCCAGCTTACTTGTAAGTTTCTAAGGGTCAGGTCCTCTCCATTGTTGCTGGCCTAAGGCTTAGTTCACCATATAGCAATGTATATATTGACATATTTTCCCCTCGACTTTCTGTGATTCCCTACATCTCACCTTTCTTTGCAGACAAGCCATTTGAAATACCCTTCACTTATTTCACAGCCAATAAGTCTTTGAAATAATGTGTATTTTTGAGAGAAATCTTCTTATATCATTAGGCAGAAAATCTGACCTGCCATAGTTTTCAAAACAGCATAATTTCACTCTTCTCAATGATTAATCTGTTGTATTACACAACCTTTGAGTATTTAGCTTTATCAATGACATGTACTTTACAAATGTTTTAGAGATCCTACCAGTCTTTGAAAACATCCTTGTTCCTTGTTCCAGTTCCAGTTTTATGTATATATTCTGCCTTGCACCTGATTATTCCAACATCTGATGGGTGGCCTTGGGAAACTAATTCTCATATTGATTGTTTTTGCTGATTGTCTCCCCTTGTAGCTGATTTCTTCATTATTGTGTAAATTTAGATCATGAGCTCATGTTTAGCTAAACAGCTGACATTGTAAAAGGCTTAAGTGTGAACGCTCGTAAGCTTCAGGAGAAAGTCGGCAAAGATTTTTTTGTGTCCCTCCGATGAGTTGCCCGCAAGGACCCCATTTTTTAGAAGTGTTGGTCCAATACTCCCTCTAGAGGCAGGGGATTCAGACAGGGCTGCTTTGCAACCCCCGATCTGGGGCAGCGGCTGTGGTCGACCTGTGGTCAGGGCAGGAGCCTCTCCGCGTTGGTCCCAGTGACCCATCTGCCTGCGAACTTCGGTCACCTGGCAGGAAGGTACGATGCCCAGTCCTATGGTTAGCTGTGCAGCGAGGTGTACTGCGAGGACACGTTCCACACACACTTCAACAAAGAGGGCGGCCTGAGTGGAAATGTGAGTGTTTGGGAAGCTGTGCAGACAAAGAAGGCGCCCTTTGGCCTGGGCCAAATGCTTGTGACACTCCCCTGGTCCTGCCGGGCTCTGAGGGCCCTGCCCTGGGCCCCCTGCTCCCCTGCCCTTTGTTCAGTCACAGCAGAGATGGCCACACCCACTCCCTCAGTGAGGGCAGTGTTCCAACCTCCTTCAGCCCCACCCCCTCTCCGCAGGTTACCATGGACTACCGATGCTGCATTCTGAGGCCAGGGCGTTCCAAGAATGCCAAGGGCAGACATGATGACCTTCAATGATTTCCTCTTGTGTCAGTTTTGGTCAACTTTAGGAGCTAGGAAATGGTCCCCTTTACAGAAATGTTCAAATTTACTGGCATTTCATATATTCTCTGCTATAACATTGTCCTGATTCTTTCTGTATATTCTTTACATATGTTTATGTTTTCCTTAATCAAAGTGTGTCTTTTAAATCTTTTCAAAGAATATTCTTTGGACTTACTAAATCACCTCAATTTTATACGTTTTCTGTTGTATTAAGTTCTGCTCATATCTTTATTTATATTTTTTCTATGTTCTCAGGGTTTGTTGTTTGGATCATCTGATGTCAATTAAAACACTTGGTTATTCATTTTAATAAATCTTTTTACTTATAAAGATTTGAACTTTTGAAGATTCCAGCTTACTTGTAAGTTTCTAAGGGTCAGGTCCTCTCCATTGTTGCTGGCCTAAGGCTTAGTTCACCATATAGCAATGTATATATTGACATATTTTCCCCTCGACTTTCTGTGATTCCCTACATCTCACCTTTCTTTGCAGACAAGCCATTTGAAATACCCTTCACTTATTTCACAGCCAATAAGTCTTTGAAATAATGTGTATTTTTGAGAGAAATCTTCTTATATCATTAGGCAGAAAATCTGACCTGCCAGAGTTTACAAAACAGCATAATTTCACTCTTCTCAATGATTAATCTGTTGTATTACACAACCTTTGAGTATTTAGCTTTATCAATGACATGTACTTTACAAATGTTTTAGAGATCCTACCAGTCTTTGAAAACATCCTTGTTCCTTGTTCCAGTTCCAGTTTTATGTATATATTCTGCCTTGCACCTGATTATTCCAACATCTGATGGGTGGCCTTGGGAAACTAATTCTCATATTGATTGTTTTTGCTGATTGTCTCCCCTTGTAGCTGATTTCTTCATTATTGTGTAAATTTAGATCATGAGCTCATGTTTAGCTAAACAGCTGACATTGTAAAAGGCTTAAGTGTGAACGCTCGTAAGCTTCAGGAGAAAGTCGGCAAAGATTTTTTTGTGTCCCTCCGATGAGTTGCCCGCAAGGACCCCATTTTTTAGAAGTGTTGGTCCAATACTCCCTCTAGAGGCAGGGGATTCAGACAGGGCTGCTTTGCAACCCCCGATCTGGGGCAGCGGCTGTGGTCGACCTGTGGTCAGGGCAGGAGCCTCTCCGCGTTGGTCCCAGTGACCCATCTGCCTGCGAACTTCGGTCACCTGGCAGGAAGGTACGATGCCCAGTCCTATGGTTAGCTGTGCAGCGAGGTGTACTGCGAGGACACGTTCCACACACACTTCAACAAAGAGGGCGGCCTGAGTGGAAATGTGAGTGTTTGGGAAGCTGTGCAGACAAAGAAGGCGCCCTTTGGCCTGGGCCAAATGCTTGTGACACTCCCCTGGTCCTGCCGGGCTCTGAGGGCCCTGCCCTGGGCCCCCTGCTCCCCTGCCCTTTGTTCAGTCACAGCAGAGATGGCCACACCCACTCCCTCAGTGAGGGCAGTGTTCCAACCTCCTTCAGCCCCACCCCCTCTCCGCAGGTTACCATGGACTACCGATGCTGCATTCTGAGGCCAGGGCGTTCCAAGAATGCCAAGGGCAGACATGATGACCTTCAATGATTTCCTCTTGTGTCAGTTTTGGTCAACTTTAGGAGCTAGGAAATGGTCCCCTTTACAGAAATGTTCAAATTTACTGGCATTTCATATATTCTCTGCTATAACATTGTCCTGATTCTTTCTGTATATTCTTTACATATGTTTATGTTTTCCTTAATCAAAGTGTGTCTTTTAAATCTTTTCAAAGAATATTCTTTGGACTTACTAAATCACCTCAATTTTATACGTTTTCTGTTGTATTAAGTTCTGCTCATATCTTTATTTATATTTTTTCTATGTTCTCAGGGTTTGTTGTTTGGATCATCTGATGTCAATTAAAACACTTGGTTATTCATTTTAATAAATCTTTTTACTTATAAAGATTTGAACTTTTGAAGATTCCAGCTTACTTGTAAGTTTCTAAGGGTCAGGTCCTCTCCATTGTTGCTGGCCTAAGGCTTAGTTCACCATATAGCAATGTATATATTGACATATTTTCCCCTCGACTTTCTGTGATTCCCTACATCTCACCTTTCTTTGCAGACAAGCCATTTGAAATACCCTTCACTTATTTCACAGCCAATAAGTCTTTGAAATAATGTGTATTTTTGAGAGAAATCTTCTTATATCATTAGGCAGAAAATCTGACCTGCCATAGTTTTCAAAACAGCATAATTTCACTCTTCTCAATGATTAATCTGTTGTATTACACAACCTTTGAGTATTTAGCTTTATCAATGACATGTACTTTACAAATGTTTTAGAGATCCTACCAGTCTTTGTAAACATCCTTGTTCCTTGTTCCAGTTCCAGTTTTATGTATATATTCTGCCTTGCACCTGATTATTCCAACATCTGATGGGTGGCCTTGGGAAACTAATTCTCATATTGATTGTTTTTGCTGATTGTCTCCCCTTGTAGCTGATTTCTTCATTATTGTGTAAATTTAGATCTTGAGCTCATGTTTAGCTAAACAGCTGACATTGTAAAAGGCTTAAGTGTGAACGCTCGTAAGCTTCAGGAGAAAGTCGGCAAAGATTTTTTTGTGTCCCTCCGATGAGTTGCCCGCAAGGACCCCATTTTTTAGAAGTGTTGGTCCAATACTCCCTCTAGAGGCAGGGGATTCAGACAGGGCTGCTTTGCAACCCCCGATCTGGGGCAGCGGCTGTGGTCGACCTGTGGTCAGGGCAGGAGCCTCTCCGCGTTGGTCCCAGTGACCCATCTGCCTGCGAACTTCGGTCACCTGGCAGGAAGGTACGATGCCCAGTCCTATGGTTAGCTGTGCAGCGAGGTGTACTGCGAGGACACGTTCCACACACACTTCAACAAAGAGGGCGGCCTGAGTGGAAATGTGAGTGTTTGGGAAGCTGTGCAGACAAAGAAGGCGCCCTTTGGCCTGGGCCAAATGCTTGTGACACTCCCCTGGTCCTGCCGGGCTCTGAGGGCCCTGCCCTGGGCCCCCTGATCCCCTGCCCTTTGTTCAGTCACAGCAGAGATGGCCACACCCACTCCCTCAGTGAGGGCAGTGTTCCAACCTCCTTCAGCCCCACCCCCTCTCCGCAGGTTACCATGGACTACCGATGCTGCATTCTGAGGCCAGGGCGTTCCAAGAATGCCAAGGGCAGACATGATGACCTTCAATGATTTCCTCTTGTGTCAGTTTTGGTCAACTTTAGGAGCTAGGAAATGGTCCCCTTTACAGAAATGTTCAAATTTACTGGCATTTCATATATTCTCTGCTATAACATTGTCCTGATTCTTTCTGTATATTCTTTACATATGTTTATGTTTTCCTTAATCAAAGTGTGTCTTTTAAATCTTTTCAAAGAATATTCTTTGGACTTACTAAATCACCTCAATTTTATACGTTTTCTGTTGTATTAAGTTCTGCTCATATCTTTATTTATATTTTTTCTATGTTCTCAGGGTTTGTTGTTTGGATCATCTGATGTCAATTAAAACACTTGGTTATTCATTTTAATAAATCTTTTTACTTATAAAGATTTGAACTTTTGAAGATTCCAGCTTACTTGTAAGTTTCTAAGGGTCAGGTCCTCTCCATTGTTGCTGGCCTAAGGCTTAGTTCACCATATAGCAATGTATATATTGACATATTTTCCCCTCGACTTTCTGTGATTCCCTACATCTCACCTTTCTTTGCAGACAAGCCATTTGAAATACCCTTCACTTATTTCACAGCCAATAAGTCTTTGAAATAATGTGTATTTTTGAGAGAAATCTTCTTATATCATTAGGCAGAAAATCTGACCTGCCATAGTTTTCAAAACAGCATAATTTCACTCTTCTCAATGATTAATCTGTTGTATTACACAACCTTTGAGTATTTAGCTTTATCAATGACATGTACTTTACAAATGTTTTAGAGATCCTACCAGTCTTTGAAAACATCCTTGTTCCTTGTTCCAGTTCCAGTTTTATGTATATATTCTGCCTTGCACCTGATTATTCCAACATCTGATGGGTGGCCTTGGGAAACTAATTCTCATATTGATTGTTTTTGCTGATTGTCTCCCCTTGTAGCTGATTTCTTCATTATTGTGTAAATTTAGATCTTGAGCTCATGTTTAGCTAAACAGCTGACATTGTAAAAGGCTTAAGTGTGAACGCTCGTAAGCTTCAGGAGAAAGTCGGCAAAGATTTTTTTGTGTCCCTCCGATGAGTTGCCCGCAAGGACCCCATTTTTTAGAAGTGTTGGTCCAATACTCCCTCTAGAGGCAGGGGATTCAGACAGGGCTGCTTTGCAACCCCCGATCTGGGGCAGCGGCTGTGGTCGACCTGTGGTCAGGGCAGGAGCCTCTCCGCGTTGGTCCCAGTGACCCATCTGCCTGCGAACTTCGGTCACCTGGCAGGAAGGTACGATGCCCAGTCCTATGGTTAGCTGTGCAGCGAGGTGTACTGCGAGGACACGTTCCACACACACTTCAACAAAGAGGGCGGCCTGAGTGGAAATGTGAGTGTTTGGGAAGCTGTGCAGACAAAGAAGGCGCCCTTTGGCCTGGGCCAAATGCTTGTGACACTCCCCTGGTCCTGCCGGGCTCTGAGGGCCCTGCCCTGGGCCCCCTGCTCCCCTGCCCTTTGTTCAGTCACAGCAGAGATGGCCACACCCACTCCCTCAGTGAGGGCAGTGTTCCAACCTCCTTCAGCCCCACCCCCTCTCCGCAGGTTACCATGGACTACCGATGCTGCATTCTGAGGCCAGGGCGTTCCAAGAATGCCAAGGGCAGACATGATGACCTTCAATGATTTCCTCTTGTGTCAGTTTTGGTCAACTTTAGGAGCTAGGAAATGGTCCCCTTTACAGAAATGTTCAAATTTACTGGCATTTCATATATTCTCTGCTATAACATTGTCCTGATTCTTTCTGTATATTCTTTACATATGTTTATGTTTTCCTTAATCAAAGTGTGTCTTTTAAATCTTTTCAAAGAATATTCTTTGGACTTACTAAATCACCTCAATTTTATACGTTTTCTGTTGTATTAAGTTCTGCTCATATCTTTATTTATATTTTTTCTATGTTCTCAGGGTTTGTTGTTTGGATCATCTGATGTCAATTAAAACACTTGGTTATTCATTTTAATAAATCTTTTTACTTATAAAGATTTGAACTTTTGAAGATTCCAGCTTACTTGTAAGTTTCTAAGGGTCAGGTCCTCTCCATTGTTGCTGGCCTAAGGCTTAGTTCACCATATAGCAATGTATATATTGACATATTTTCCCCTCGACTTTCTGTGATTCCCTACATCTCACCTTTCTTTGCAGACAAGCCATTTGAAATACCCTTCACTTATTTCACAGCCAATAAGTCTTTGAAATAATGTGTATTTTTGAGAGAAATCTTCTTATATCATTAGGCAGAAAATCTGACCTGCCATAGTTTTCAAAACAGCATAATTTCACTCTTCTCAATGATTAATCTGTTGTATTACACAACCTTTGAGTATTTAGCTTTATCAATGACATGTACTTTACAAATGTTTTAGAGATCCTACCAGTCTTTGAAAACATCCTTGTTCCTTGTTCCAGTTCCAGTTTTATGTATATATTCTGCCTTGCACCTGATTATTCCAACATCTGATGGGTGGCCTTGGGAAACTAATTCTCATATTGATTGTTTTTGCTGATTGTCTCCCCTTGTAGCTGATTTCTTCATTATTGTGTAAATTTAGATCATGAGCTCATGTTTAGCTAAACAGCTGACATTGTAAAAGGCTTAAGTGTGAACGCTCGTAAGCTTCAGGAGAAAGTCGGCAAAGATTTTTTTGTGTCCCTCCGATGAGTTGCCCGCAAGGACCCCATTTTTTAGAAGTGTTGGTCCAATACTCCCTCTAGAGGCAGGGGATTCAGACAGGGCTGCTTTGCAACCCCCGATCTGGGGCAGCGGCTGTGGTCGACCTGTGGTCAGGGCAGGAGCCTCTCCGCGTTGGTCCCAGTGACCCATCTGCCTGCGAACTTCGGTCACCTGGCAGGAAGGTACGATGCCCAGTCCTATGGTTAGCTGTGCAGCGAGGTGTACTGCGAGGACACGTTCCACACACACTTCAACAAAGAGGGCGGCCTGAGTGGAAATGTGAGTGTTTGGGAAGCTGTGCAGACAAAGAAGGCGCCCTTTGGCCTGGGCCAAATGCTTGTGACACTCCCCTGGTCCTGCCGGGCTCTGAGGGCCCTGCCCTGGGCCCCCTGCTCCCCTGCCCTTTGTTCAGTCACAGCAGAGATGGCCACACCCACTCCCTCAGTGAGGGCAGTGTTCCAACCTCCTTCAGCCCCACCCCCTCTCCGCAGGTTACCATGGACTACCGATGCTGCATTCTGAGGCCAGGGCGTTCCAAGAATGCCAAGGGCAGACATGATGACCTTCAATGATTTCCTCTTGTGTCAGTTTTGGTCAACTTTAGGAGCTAGGAAATGGTCCCCTTTACAGAAATGTTCAAATTTACTGGCATTTCATATATTCTCTGCTATAACATTGTCCTGATTCTTTCTGTATATTCTTTACATATGTTTATGTTTTCCTTAATCAAAGTGTGTCTTTTAAATCTTTTCAAAGAATATTCTTTGGACTTACTAAATCACCTCAATTTTATACGTTTTCTGTTGTATTAAGTTCTGCTCATATCTTTATTTATATTTTTTCTATGTTCTCAGGGTTTGTTGTTTGGATCATCTGATGTCAATTAAAACACTTGGTTATTCATTTTAATAAATCTTTTTACTTATAAAGATTTGAACTTTTGAAGATTCCAGCTTACTTGTAAGTTTCTAAGGGTCAGGTCCTCTCCATTGTTGCTGGCCTAAGGCTTAGTTCACCATATAGCAATGTATATATTGACATATTTTCCCCTCGACTTTCTGTGATTCCCTACATCTCACCTTTCTTTGCAGACAAGCCATTTGAAATACCCTTCACTTATTTCACAGCCAATAAGTCTTTGAAATAATGTGTATTTTTGAGAGAAATCTTCTTATATCATTAGGCAGAAAATCTGACCTGCCATAGTTTTCAAAACAGCATAATTTCACTCTTCTCAATGATTAATCTGTTGTATTACACAACCTTTGAGTATTTAGCTTTATCAATGACATGTACTTTACAAATGTTTTAGAGATCCTACCAGTCTTTGAAAACATCCTTGTTCCTTGTTCCAGTTCCAGTTTTATGTATATATTCTGCCTTGCACCTGATTATTCCAACATCTGATGGGTGGCCTTGGGAAACTAATTCTCATATTGATTGTTTTTGCTGATTGTCTCCCCTTGTAGCTGATTTCTTCATTATTGTGTAAATTTAGATCATGAGCTCATGTTTAGCTAAACAGCTGACATTGTAAAAGGCTTAAGTGTGAACGCTCGTAAGCTTCAGGAGAAAGTCGGCAAAGATTTTTTTGTGTCCCTCCGATGAGTTGCCCGCAAGGACCCCATTTTTTAGAAGTGTTGGTCCAATACTCCCTCTAGAGGCAGGGGATTCAGACAGGGCTGCTTTGCAACCCCCGATCTGGGGCAGCGGCTGTGGTCGACCTGTGGTCAGGGCAGGAGCCTCTCCGCGTTGGTCCCAGTGACCCATCTGCCTGCGAACTTCGGTCACCTGGCAGGAAGGTACGATGCCCAGTCCTATGGTTAGCTGTGCAGCGAGGTGTACTGCGAGGACACGTTCCACACACACTTCAACAAAGAGGGCGGCCTGAGTGGAAATGTGAGTGTTTGGGAAGCTGTGCAGACAAAGAAGGCGCCCTTTGGCCTGGGCCAAATGCTTGTGACACTCCCCTGGTCCTGCCGGGCTCTGAGGGCCCTGCCCTGGGCCCCCTGCTCCCCTGCCCTTTGTTCAGTCACAGCAGAGATGGCCACACCCACTCCCTCAGTGAGGGCAGTGTTCCAACCTCCTTCAGCCCCACCCCCTCTCCGCAGGTTACCATGGACTACCGATGCTGCATTCTGAGGCCAGGGCGTTCCAAGAATACCAAGGGCAGACATGATGACCTTCAATGATTTCCTCTTGTGTCAGTTTTGGTCAACTTTAGGAGCTAGGAAATGGTCCCCTTTACAGAAATGTTCAAATTTACTGGCATTTCATATATTCTCTGCTATAACATTGTCCTGATTCTTTCTGTATATTCTTTACATATGTTTATGTTTTCCTTAATCAAAGTGTGTCTTTTAAATCTTTTCAAAGAATATTCTTTGGACTTACTAAATCACCTCAATTTTATACGTTTTCTGTTGTATTAAGTTCTGCTCATATCTTTATTTATATTTTTTCTATGTTCTCAGGGTTTGTTGTTTGGATCATCTGATGTCAATTAAAACACTTGGTTATTCATTTTAATAAATCTTTTTACTTATAAAGATTTGAACTTTTGAAGATTCCAGCTTACTTGTAAGTTTCTAAGGGTCAGGTCCTCTCCATTGTTGCTGGCCTAAGGCTTAGTTCACCATATAGCAATGTATATATTGACATATTTTCCCCTCGACTTTCTGTGATTCCCTACATCTCACCTTTCTTTGCAGACAAGCCATTTGAAATACCCTTCACTTTTTTCACAGCCAATAAGTCTTTGAAATAATGTGTATTTTTGAGAGAAATCTTCTTATATCATTAGGCAGAAAATCTGACCTGCCATAGTTTTCAAAACAGCATAATTTCACTCTTCTCAATGATTAATCTGTTGTATTACACAACCTTTGAGTATTTAGCTTTATCAATGACATGTACTTTACAAATGTTTTAGAGATCCTACCAGTCTTTGAAAACATCCTTGTTCCTTGTTCCAGTTCCAGTTTTATGTATATATTCTGCCTTGCACCTGATTATTCCAACATCTGATGGGTGGCCTTGGGAAACTAATTCTCATATTGATTGTTTTTGCTGATTGTCTCCCCTTGTAGCTGATTTCTTCATTATTGTGTAAATTTAGATCTTGAGCTCATGTTTAGCTAAACAGCTGACATTGTAAAAGGCTTAATTGTGAACGCTCGTAAGCTTCAGGAGAAAGTCGGCAAAGATTTTTTTGTGTCCCTCCGATGAGTTGCCCGCAAGGACCCCATTTTTTAGAAGTGTTGGTCCAATACTCCCTCTAGAGGCAGGGGATTCAGACAGGGCTGCTTTGCAACCCCCGATCTGGGGCAGCGGCTGTGGTCGACCTGTGGTCAGGGCAGGAGCCTCTCCGCGTTGGTCCCAGTGACCCATCTGCCTGCGAACTTCGGTCACCTGGCAGGAAGGTACGATGCCCAGTCCTATGGTTAGCTGTGCAGCGAGGTGTACTGCGAGGACACGTTCCACACACACTTCAACAAAGAGGGCGGCCTGAGTGGAAATGTGAGTGTTTGGGAAGCTGTGCAGACAAAGAAGGCGCCCTTTGGCCTGGGCCAAATGCTTGTGACACTCCCCTGGTCCTGCCGGGCTCTGAGGGCCCTGCCCTGGGCCCCCTGCTCCCCTGCCCTTTGTTCAGTCACAGCAGAGATGGCCACACCCACTCCCTCAGTGAGGGCAGTGTTCCAACCTCCTTCAGCCCCACCCCCTCTCCGCAGGTTACCATGGACTACCGATGCTGCATTCTGAGGCCAGGGCATTCCAAGAATGCCAAGGGCAGACATGATGACCTTCAATGATTTCCTCTTGTGTCAGTTTTGGTCAACTTTAGGAGCTAGGAAATGGTCCCCTTTACAGAAATGTTCAAATTTACTGGCATTTCATATATTCTCTGCTATAACATTGTCCTGATTCTTTCTGTATATTCTTTACATATGTTTATGTTTTCCTTAATCAAAGTGTGTCTTTTAAATCTTTTCAAAGAATATTCTTTGGACTTACTAAATCACCTCAATTTTATACGTTTTCTGTTGTATTAAGTTCTGCTCATATCTTTATTTATATTTTTTCTATGTTCTCAGGGTTTGTTGTTTGGATCATCTGATGTCAATTAAAACACTTGGTTATTCATTTTAATAAATCTTTTTACTTATAAAGATTTGAACTTTTGAAGATTCCAGCTTACTTGTAAGTTTCTAAGGGTCAGGTCCTCTCCATTGTTGCTGGCCTAAGGCTTAGTTCACCATATAGCAATGTATATATTGACATATTTTCCCCTCGACTTTCTGTGATTCCCTACATCTCACCTTTCTTTGCAGACAAGCCATTTGAAATACCCTTCACTTATTTCACAGCCAATAAGTCTTTGAAATAATGTGTATTTTTGAGAGAAATCTTCTTATATCATTAGGCAGAAAATCTGACCTGCCATAGTTTTCAAAACAGCATAATTTCACTCTTCTCAATGATTAATCTGTTGTATTACACAACCTTTGAGTATTTAGCTTTATCAATGACATGTACTTTACAAATGTTTTAGAGATCCTACCAGTCTTTGAAAACATCCTTGTTCCTTGTTCCAGTTCCAGTTTTATGTATATATTCTGCCTTGCACCTGATTATTCCAACATCTGATGGGTGGCCTTGGGAAACTAATTCTCATATTGATTGTTTTTGCTGATTGTCTCCCCTTGTAGCTGATTTCTTCATTATTGTGTAAATTTAGATCTTGAGCTCATGTTTAGCTAAACAGCTGACATTGTAAAAGGCTTAAGTGTGAACGCTCGTAAGCTTCAGGAGAAAGTCGGCAAAGATTTTTTTGTGTCCCTCCGATGAGTTGCCCGCAAGGACCCCATTTTTTAGAAGTGTTGGTCCAATACTCCCTCTAGAGGCAGGGGATTCAGACAGGGCTGCTTTGCAACCCCCGATCTGGGGCAGCGGCTGTGGTCGACCTGTGGTCAGGGCAGGAGCCTCTCCGCGTTGGTCCCAGTGACCCATCTGCCTGCGAACTTCGGTCACCTGGCAGGAAGGTACGATGCCCAGTCCTATGGTTAGCTGTGCAGCGAGGTGTACTGCGAGGACACGTTCCACACACACTTCAACAAAGAGGGCGGCCTGAGTGGAAATGTGAGTGTTTGGGAAGCTGTGCAGACAAAGAAGGCGCCCTTTGGCCTGGGCCAAATGCTTGTGACACTCCCCTGGTCCTGCCGGGCTCTGAGGGCCCTGCCCTGGGCCCCCTGCTCCCCTGCCCTTTGTTCAGTCACAGCAGAGATGGCCACACCCACTCCCTCAGTGAGGGCAGTGTTCCAACCTCCTTCAGCCCCACCCCCTCTCCGCAGGTTACCATGGACTACCGATGCTGCATTCTGAGGCCAGGGCGTTCCAAGAATGCCAAGGGCAGACATGATGACCTTCAATGATTTCCTCTTGTGTCAGTTTTGGTCAACTTTAGGAGCTAGGAAATGGTCCCCTTTACAGAAATGTTCAAATTTACTGGCATTTCATATATTCTCTGCTATAACATTGTCCTGATTCTTTCTGTATATTCTTTACATATGTTTATGTTTTCCTTAATCAAAGTGTGTCTTTTAAATCTTTTCAAAGAATATTCTTTGGACTTACTAAATCACCTCAATTTTATACGTTTTCTGTTGTATTAAGTTCTGCTCATATCTTTATTTATATTTTTTCTATGTTCTCAGGGTTTGTTGTTTGGATCATCTGATGTCAATTAAAACACTTGGTTATTCATTTTAATAAATCTTTTTACTTATAAAGATTTGAACTTTTGAAGATTCCAGCTTACTTGTAAGTTTCTAAGGGTCAGGTCCTCTCCATTGTTGCTGGCCTAAGGCTTAGTTCACCATATAGCAATGTATATATTGACATATTTTCCCCTCGACTTTCTGTGATTCCCTACATCTCACCTTTCTTTGCAGACAAGCCATTTGAAATACCCTTCACTTTTTTCACAGCCAATAAGTCTTTGAAATAATGTGTATTTTTGAGAGAAATCTTCTTATATCATTAGGCAGAAAATCTGACCTGCCATAGTTTTCAAAACAGCATAATTTCACTCTTCTCAATGATTAATCTGTTGTATTACACAACCTTTGAGTATTTAGCTTTATCAATGACATGTACTTTACAAATGTTTTAGAGATCCTACCAGTCTTTGAAAACATCCTTGTTCCTTGTTCCAGTTCCAGTTTTATGTATATATTCTGCCTTGCACCTGATTATTCCAACATCTGATGGGTGGCCTTGGGAAACTAATTCTCATATTGATTGTTTTTGCTGATTGTCTCCCCTTGTAGCTGATTTCTTCATTATTGTGTAAATTTAGATCTTGAGCTCATGTTTAGCTAAACAGCTGACATTGTAAAAGGCTTAATTGTGAACGCTCGTAAGCTTCAGGAGAAAGTCGGCAAAGATTTTTTTGTGTCCCTCCGATGAGTTGCCCGCAAGGACCCCATTTTTTAGAAGTGTTGGTCCAATACTCCCTCTAGAGGCAGGGGATTCAGACAGGGCTGCTTTGCAACCCCCGATCTGGGGCAGCGGCTGTGGTCGACCTGTGGTCAGGGCAGGAGCCTCTCCGCGTTGGTCCCAGTGACCCATCTGCCTGCGAACTTCGGTCACCTGGCAGGAAGGTACGATGCCCAGTCCTATGGTTAGCTGTGCAGCGAGGTGTACTGCGAGGACACGTTCCACACACACTTCAACAAAGAGGGCGGCCTGAGTGGAAATGTGAGTGTTTGGGAAGCTGTGCAGACAAAGAAGGCGCCCTTTGGCCTGGGCCAAATGCTTGTGACACTCCCCTGGTCCTGCCGGGCTCTGAGGGCCCTGCCCTGGGCCCCCTGCTCCCTTGCCCTTTGTTCAGTCACAGCAGAGATGGCCACACCCACTCCCTCAGTGAGGGCAGTGTTCCAACTTCCTTCAGCCCCACCCCCTCTCCGCAGGTTACCATGGACTACCGATGCTGCATTCTGAGGCCAGGGCGTTCCAAGAATGCCAAGGGCAGACATGATGACCTTCAATGATTTCCTCTTGTGTCAGTTTTGGTCAACTTTAGGAGCTAGGAAATGGTCCCCTTTACAGAAATGTTCAAATTTACTGGCATTTCATATATTCTCTGCTATAACATTGTCCTGATTCTTTCTGTATATTCTTTACATATGTTTATGTTTTCCTTAATCAAAGTGTGTCTTTTAAATCTTTTCAAAGAATATTCTTTGGACTTACTAAATCACCTCAATTTTATACGTTTTCTGTTGTATTAAGTTCTGCTCATATCTTTATTTATATTTTTTCTATGTTCTCAGGGTTTGTTGTTTGGATCATCTGATGTCAATTAAAACACTTGGTTATTCATTTTAATAAATCTTTTTACTTATAAAGATTTGAACTTTTGAAGATTCCAGCTTACTTGTAAGTTTCTAAGGGTCAGGTCCTCTCCATTGTTGCTGGCCTAAGGCTTAGTTCACCATATAGCAATGTATATATTGACATATTTTCCCCTCGACTTTCTGTGATTCCCTACATCTCACCTTTCTTTGCAGACAAGCCATTTGAAATACCCTTCACTTATTTCACAGCCAATAAGTCTTTGAAATAATGTGTATTTTTGAGAGAAATCTTCTTATATCATTAGGCAGAAAATCTGACCTGCCATAGTTTTCAAAACAGCATAATTTCACTCTTCTCAATGATTAATCTGTTGTATTACACAACCTTTGAGTATTTAGCTTTATCAATGACATGTACTTTACAAATGTTTTAGAGATCCTACCAGTCTTTGAAAACATCCTTGTTCCTTGTTCCAGTTCCAGTTTTATGTATATATTCTGCCTTGCACCTGATTATTCCAACATCTGATGGGTGGCCTTGGGAAACTAATTCTCATATTGATTGTTTTTGCTGATTGTCTCCCCTTGTAGCTGATTTCTTCATTATTGTGTAAATTTAGATCTTGAGCTCATGTTTAGCTAAACAGCTGACATTGTAAAAGGCTTAAGTGTGAACGCTCGTAAGCTTCAGGAGAAAGTCGGCAAAGATTTTTTTGTGTCCCTCCGATGAGTTGCCCGCAAGGACCCCATTTTTTAGAAGTGTTGGTCCAATACTCCCTCTAGAGGCAGGGGATTCAGACAGGGCTGCTTTGCAACCCCCGATCTGGGGCAGCGGCTGTGGTCGACCTGTGGTCAGGGCAGGAGCCTCTCCGCGTTGGTCCCAGTGACCCATCTGCCTGCGAACTTCGGTCACCTGGCAGGAAGGTACGATGCCCAGTCCTATGGTTAGCTGTGCAGCGAGGTGTACTGCGAGGACACGTTCCACACACACTTCAACAAAGAGGGCGGCCTGAGTGGAAATGTGAGTGTTTGGGAAGCTGTGCAGACAAAGAAGGCGCCCTTTGGCCTGGGCCAAATGCTTGTGACACTCCCCTGGTCCTGCCGGGCTCTGAGGGCCCTGCCCTGGGACCCCTGCTCCCCTGCCCTTTGTTCAGTCACAGCAGAGATGGCCACACCCACTCCCTCAGTGAGGGCAGTGTTCCAACCTCCTTCAGCCCCACCCCCTCTCCGCAGGTTACCATGGACTACCGATGCTGCATTCTGAGGCCAGGGCGTTCCAAGAATGCCAAGGGCAGACATGATGACCTTCAATGATTTCCTCTTGTGTCAGTTTTGGTCAACTTTAGGAGCTAGGAAATGGTCCCCTTTACAGAAATGTTCAAATTTACTGGCATTTCATATATTCTCTGCTATAACATTGTCCTGATTCTTTCTGTATATTCTTTACATATGTTTATGTTTTCCTTAATCAAAGTGTGTCTTTTAAATCTTTTCAAAGAATATTCTTTGGACTTACTAAATCACCTCAATTTTATACGTTTTCTGTTGTATTAAGTTCTGCTCATATCTTTATTTATATTTTTTCTATGTTCTCAGGGTTTGTTGTTTGGATCATCTGATGTCAATTAAAACACTTGGTTATTCATTTTAATAAATCTTTTTACTTATAAAGATTTGAACTTTTGAAGATTCCAGCTTACTTGTAAGTTTCTAAGGGTCAGGTCCTCTCCATTGTTGCTGGCCTAAGGCTTAGTTCACCATATAGCAATGTATATATTGACATATTTTCCCCTCGACTTTCTGTGATTCCCTACATCTCACCTTTCTTTGCAGACAAGCCATTTGAAATACCCTTCACTTATTTCACAGCCAATAAGTCTTTGAAATAATGTGTATTTTTGAGAGAAATCTTCTTATATCATTAGGCAGAAAATCTGACCTGCCATAGTTTTCAAAACAGCATAATTTCACTCTTCTCAATGATTAATCTGTTGTATTACACAACCTTTGAGTATTTAGCTTTATCAATGACATGTACTTTACAAATGTTTTAGAGATCCTACCAGTCTTTGAAAACATCCTTGTTCCTTGTTCCAGTTCCAGTTTTATGTATATATTCTGCCTTGCACCTGATTATTCCAACATCTGATGGGTGGCCTTGGGAAACTAATTCTCATATTGATTGTTTTTGCTGATTGTCTCCCCTTGTAGCTGATTTCTTCATTATTGTGTAAATTTAGATCTTGAGCTCATGTTTAGCTAAACAGCTGACATTGTAAAAGGCTTAAGTGTGAACGCTCGTAAGCTTCAGGAGAAAGTCGGCAAAGATTTTTTTGTGTCCCTCCGATGAGTTGCCCGCAAGGACCCCATTTTTTAGAAGTGTTGGTCCAATACTCCCTCTAGAGGCAGGGGATTCAGACAGGGCTGCTTTGCAACCCCCGATCTGGGGCAGCGGCTGTGGTCGACCTGTGGTCAGGGCAGGAGCCTCTCCGCGTTGGTCCCAGTGACCCATCTGCCTGCGAACTTCGGTCACCTGGCAGGAAGGTACGATGCCCAGTCCTATGGTTAGCTGTGCAGCGAGGTGTACTGCGAGGACACGTTCCACACACACTTCAACAAAGAGGGCGGCCTGAGTGGAAATGTGAGTGTTTGGGAAGCTGTGCAGACAAAGAAGGCGCCCTTTGGCCTGGGCCAAATGCTTGTGACACTCCCCTGGTCCTGCCGGGCTCTGAGGGCCCTGCCCTGGGCCCCCTGCTCCCCTGCCCTTTGTTCAGTCACAGCAGAGATGGCCACACCCACTCCCTCAGTGAGGGCAGTGTTCCAACCTCCTTCAGCCCCACCCCCTCTCCGCAGGTTACCATGGACTACCGATGCTGCATTCTGAGGCCAGGGCGTTCCAAGAATGCCAAGGGCAGACATGATGACCTTCAATGATTTCCTCTTGTGTCAGTTTTGGTCAACTTTAGGAGCTAGGAAATGGTCCCCTTTACAGAAATGTTCAAATTTACTGGCATTTCATATATTCTCTGCTATAACATTGTCCTGATTCTTTCTGTATATTCTTTACATATGTTTATGTTTTCCTTAATCAAAGTGTGTCTTTTAAATCTTTTCAAAGAATATTCTTTGGACTTACTAAATCACCTCAATTTTATACGTTTTCTGTTGTATTAAGTTCTGCTCATATCTTTATTTATATTTTTTCTATGTTCTCAGGGTTTGTTGTTTGGATCATCTGATGTCAATTAAAACACTTGGTTATTCATTTTAATAAATCTTTTTACTTATAAAGATTTGAACTTTTGAAGATTCCAGCTTACTTGTAAGTTTCTAAGGGTCAGGTCCTCTCCATTGTTGCTGGCCTAAGGCTTAGTTCACCATATAGCAATGTATATATTGACATATTTTCCCCTCGACTTTCTGTGATTCCCTACATCTCACCTTTCTTTGCAGACAAGCCATTTGAAATACCCTTCACTTATTTCACAGCCAATAAGTCTTTGAAATAATGTGTATTTTTGAGAGAAATCTTCTTATATCATTAGGCAGAAAATCTGACCTGCCATAGTTTTCAAAACAGCATAATTTCACTCTTCTCAATGATTAATCTGTTGTATTACACAACCTTTGAGTATTTAGCTTTATCAATGACATGTACTTTACAAATGTTTTAGAGATCCTACCAGTCTTTGAAAACATCCTTGTTCCTTGTTCCAGTTCCAGTTTTATGTATATATTCTGCCTTGCACCTGATTATTCCAACATCTGATGGGTGGCCTTGGGAAACTAATTCTCATATTGATTGTTTTTGCTGATTGTCTCCCCTTGTAGCTGATTTCTTCATTATTGTGTAAATTTAGATCTTGAGCTCATGTTTAGCTAAACAGCTGACATTGTAAAAGGCTTAAGTGTGAACGCTCGTAAGCTTCAGGAGAAAGTCGGCAAAGATTTTTTTGTGTCCCTCCGATGAGTTGCCCGCAAGGACCCCATTTTTTAGAAGTGTTGGTCCAATACTCCCTCTAGAGGCAGGGGATTCAGACAGGGCTGCTTTGCAACCCCCGATCTGGGGCAGCGGCTGTGGTCGACCTGTGGTCAGGGCAGGAGCCTCTCTGCGTTGGTCCCAGTGACCCATCTGCCTGCGAACTTCGGTCACCTGGCAGGAAGGTACGGTGCCCAGTCCTATGGTTAGCTGTGCAGCGAGGTGTACTACGAGGACACGTTCCACACACACTTCAACAAAGAGGGCGGCCTGAGTGGAAATGTGAGTGTTTGGGAAGCTGTGCAGACAAAGAAGGCGCCCTTTGGCCTGGGCCAAATGCTTGTGACACTCCCCTGGTCCTGCCGGGCTCTGAGGGCCCTGCCCTGGGCCCCCTGCTCCCCTGCCCTTTGTTCAGTCACAGCAGAGATGGCCACACCCACTCCCTCAGTGAGGGCAGTGTTCCAACCTCCTTCAGCCCCACCCCCTCTCCGCAGGTTACCATGGACTACCGATGCTGCATTCTGAGGCCAGGGCGTTCCAAGAATGCCAAGGGCAGACATGATGACCTTCAATGATTTCCTCTTGTGTCAGTTTTGGTCAACTTTAGGAGCTAGGAAATGGTCCCCTTTACAGAAATGTTCAAATTTACTGGCATTTCATATATTCTCTGCTATAACATTGTCCTGATTCTTTCTGTATATTCTTTACATATGTTTATGTTTTCCTTAATCAAAGTGTGTCTTTTAAATCTTTTCAAAGAATATTCTTTGGACTTACTAAATCACCTCAATTTTATACGTTTTCTGTTGTATTAAGTTCTGCTCATATCTTTATTTATATTTTTTCTATGTTCTCAGGGTTTGTTGTTTGGAACATCTGATGTCAATTAAAACACTTGGTTATTCATTTTAATAAATCTTTTTACTTATAAAGATTTGAACTTTTGAAGACTCCAGCTTACTTGTAAGTTTCTAAGGGTCAGGTCCTCTCCATTGTTGCTGGCCCTAAGCTTAGTTCACCATATAGCAATGTATATATTGACATATTTTCCCCTCGACTTTCTGTGATTCCCTACATCTCACCTTTCTTTGCAGACAAGCCATTTGAAATACCCTTCACTTATTTCACAGCCAATAAGTCTTTGAAATAATGTGTATTTTGAGAGAAATCTTCTTATATCATTAGCCAGAAAATCTGACCTGCCATAGTTTTCAAACAGCATAATTTCACTCTTCTCAATGATTAATCTGTTGTATTACACAACCTTTGAGTATTTAGCTTTATCAATGACATGTACTTTACAAATGTTTTAGAGATCCTACCAGTCTTTGAAAACATCCTTGTTCCTTGTTCCAGTTCCAGTTTTATGTATATATTCTGCCTTGCACCTGATTATTCCAACATCTGATGGGTGGCCTTGGGAAACTAATTCTCATATTGATTGTTTTTGCTGATTGTCTCCCCTTGTAGCTGATTTCTTCATTATTGTGTAAATTTAGATCATGAGCTCATGTTTAGCTAAACAGCTGACATTGTAAAAGGCTTAAGTGTGAACGCTCGTAAGCTTCAGGAGAAAGTCGGCAAAGATTTTTTTTGTGTCCCTCCGATGAGTTGCCCGCAAGGACCCCATTTTTTAGAAGTGTTGGTCCAATACGCCTCTAGAGGCAGGGGATTCAGACAGGGCTGCTTTGCAACCCCCGATCTGGTGGCAGCGGCTGTGGTCGACCTGTGGTCAGGGCAGGAGCCTCTCCGCGTTGGTCCCAGTGACCCATCTGCCTGCGAACTTCGGTCACCTGGCAGGAAGGTAAGATGCCCAGTCCTATGGTTAGCTGTGCAGCGAGGTGTACTGCGAGGACACGTCCACACACACTTCAACAAAGAGGGCGGCCTGAGTGGAAATGTGAGTGTTTGGGAAGCTGTGCAGACAAAGAAGGCGCCCTTTGGCCTGGGCAAATGCTTGTGACACTCCCCTGGGTCCTGCCGGGCTCTGAGGGCCCTGCCCTGGGCCCCTGCTCCCCTGCCCTTTGTTCAGTCACAGCAGAGATGGCCACACCCACTCCCTCAGTGAGGGCAGTGTTCCAACCTGCTTCAGCCCCGCCCCCTCTCCGCAGGTTACCATGGACTACCGATGCTGCATTCTGAGGCAGGGCGTTCCAAGAATGCCAAGGGCAGACATGATGACCTTCAATGATTTCCTCTTGTGTCAGTTTTGGTCAACTTTAGGAGCTAGGAAATGGTCCCCTTTACAGAAATGTTCAAATTTACTGGCATTCATATATTCTCTGCTATAACATTGTCCTGATTCTTTCTGTATATTCTTTACATATGTTTATGTTTTCCTTAATCAATGTGTGTCTTTTAAATCTTTTCAAAGAATATTCTTTGGACTTACTAAATCACCTCAATTTTTATACGTTTTCTGTTGTATAAGTTCTGCTCATATCTTTATTTATATTTTTTCTATGTTCTCAGGGCAGGGTTTGTTGTTTGGATCATCTGATGTCAATTAAAACACTTGGTTATTCATTTTAATAAATCTTTTTACTTATAAAGATTTGAACTTTTGAAGATTCCAGCTTACTTGTAAGTTTCTAAGGGTCAGGTCCTCTCCATTGTTGCTGGCCTAAGGCTTAGTTCACCATATAGCAATGTATATATTGACATATTTTCCCCTCGACTTTCTGTGATTCCCTACATCTCACCTTTCTTTGCAGACAAGCCATTTGAAATACCCTTCACTTATTTCACAGCCAATAAGTCTTTGAAATAATTTGTATTTTTGAGAGAAATCTTCTTATATCATTAGGCAGAAAATCTGACCTGCCATAGTTTTCAAAACAGCATAATTTCACTCTTCTCAATGATTAATCTGTTGTATTACACAACCTTTGAGTATTTAGCTTTATCAATGACATGTACTTTACAAATGTTTTAGAGATCCTACCAGTCTTTGAAAACATCCTTGTTCCTTGTTCCAGTTCCAGTTTTATGTATATATTCTGCCTTGCACCTGATTATTCCAACATCTGATGGGTGGCCTTGGGAAACTAATTCTCATATTGATTGTTTTTGCTGATTGTCTCCCCTTGTAGCTGATTTCTTCATTATTGTGTAAATTTAGATCATGAGCTCATGTTTAGCTAAACAGCTGACATTGTAAAAGGCTTAAGTGTGAACGCTCGTAAGCTTCAGGAGAAAGTCGGCAAAGATTTTTTTGTGTCCCTCCGATGAGTTGCCCGCAAGGACCCCATTTTTTAGAAGTGTTGGTCCAATACTCCCTCTAGAGGCAGGGGATTCAGACAGGGCTGCTTTGCAACCCCCGATCTGGGGCAGCGGCTGTGGTCGACCTGTGGTCAGGGCAGGAGCCTCTCCGCATTGGTCCCAGTGACCCATCTGCCTGTGAACTTCGGTCACCTGGCAGGAAGGTACGATGCCCAGTCCTATGGTTAGCTGTGCAGCGAGGTGTACTGCGAGGACACGTTCCACACACACTTCAACAAAGAGGGCGGCCTGAGTGGAAATGTGAGTGTTTGGGAAGCTGTGCAGACAAAGAAGGCGCCCTTTGGCCTGGGCCAAATGCTTGTGACACTCCCCTGGTCCTGCCGGGCTCTGAGGGCCCTGCCCTGGGCCCCCTGCTCCCCTGCCCTTTGTTCAGTCACAGCAGAGATGGCCACACCCACTCCCTCAGTGAGGGCAGTGTTCCAACCTCCTTCAGCCCCACCCCCTCTCCGCAGGTTACCATGGACTACGGATGCTGCATTCTGAGGCCAGGGCGTTCCAAGAATGCCAAGGGCAGACATGATGACCTTCAATGATTTCCTCTTGTGTCAGTTTTGGTCAACTTTAGGAGCTAGGAAATGGTCCCCTTTTTCAGAAATGTTCAAATTTACTGGCATTTCATATATTCTCTGCTATAACATTGTCCTGATTCTTTCTGTATATTCTTTACATATGTTTATGTTTTCCTTAATCAAAGTGTGTCTTTTAAATCTTTTCAAAGAATATTCTTTGGACTTACTAAATCACCTCAATTTTATACGTTTTCTGTTGTATTAAGTTCTGCTCATATCTTTATTTATATTTTTTCTATGTTCTCAGGGTTTGTTGTTTGGATCATCTGATGTCAATTAAAACACTTGGTTATTCATTTTAATAAATCTTTTTACTTATAAAGATTTGAACTTTTGAAGATTCCAGCTTACTTGTAAGTTTCTAAGGGTCAGGTCCTCTCCATTGTTGCTGGCCTAAGGCTTAGTTCACCATATAGCAATGTATATATTGACATATTTTCCCCTCGACTTTCTGTGATTCCCTACATCTCACCTTTCTTTGCAGACAAGCCATTTGAAATACCCTTCACTTATTTCACAGCCAATAAGTCTTTGAAATAATGTGTATTTTTGAGAGAAATCTTCTTATATCATTAGGCAGAAAATCTGACCTGCCATAGTTTTCAAAACAGCATAATTTCACTCTTCTCAATGATTAATCTGTTGTATTACACAACCTTTGAGTATTTAGCTTTATCAATGACATGTACTTTACAAATGTTTTAGAGATCCTACCAGTCTTTGAAAACATCCTTGTTCCTTGTTCCAGTTCCAGTTTTATGTATATATTCTGCCTTGCACCTGATTATTCCAACATCTGATGGGTGGCCTTGGGAAACTAATTCTCATATTGATTGTTTTTGCTGATTGTCTCCCCTTGTAGCTGATTTCTTCATTATTGTGTAAATTTAGATCTTGAGCTCATGTTTAGCTAAACAGCTGACATTGTAAAAGGCTTAAGTGTGAACGCTCGTAAGCTTCAGGAGAAAGTCGGCAAAGATTTTTTTGTGTCCCTCCGATGAGTTGCCCGCAAGGACCCCATTTTTTAGAAGTGTTGGTCCAATACTCCCTCTAGAGGCAGGGGATTCAGACAGGGCTGCTTTGCAACCCCCGATCTGGGGCAGCGGCTGTGGTCGACCTGTGGTCAGGGCAGGAGCCTCTCCGCGTTGGTCCCAGTGACCCATCTGCCTGCGAACTTCGGTCACCTGGCAGGAAGGTACGATGCCCAGTCCTATGGTTAGCTGTGCAGCGAGGTGTACTGCGAGGACACGTTCCACACACACTTCAACAAAGAGGGCGGCCTGAGTGGAAATGTGAGTGTTTGGGAAGCTGTGCAGACAAAGAAGGCGCCCTTTGGCCTGGGCCAAATGCTTGTGACACTCCCCTGGTCCTGCCGGGCTCTGAGGGCCCTGCCCTGGGCCCCCTGCTCCCCTGCCCTTTGTTCAGTCACAGCAGAGATGGCCACACCCACTCCCTCAGTGAGGGCAGTGTTCCAACCTCCTTCAGCCCCACCCCCTCTCCGCAGGTTACCATGGACTACCGATGCTGCATTCTGAGGCCAGGGCGTTCCAAGAATGCCAAGGGCAGACATGATGACCTTCAATGATTTCCTCTTGTGTCAGTTTTGGTCAACTTTAGGAGCTAGGAAATGGTCCCCTTTACAGAAATGTTCAAATTTACTGGCATTTCATATATTCTCTGCTATAACATTGTCCTGATTCTTTCTGTATATTCTTTACATATGTTTATGTTTTCCTTAATCAAAGTGTGTCTTTTAAATCTTTTCAAAGAATATTCTTTGGACTTACTAAATCACCTCAATTTTATACGTTTTCTGTTGTATTAAGTTCTGCTCATATCTTTATTTATATTTTTTCTATGTTCTCAGGGTTTGTTGTTTGGATCATCTGATGTCAATTAAAACACTTGGTTATTCATTTTAATAAATCTTTTTACTTATAAAGATTTGAACTTTTGAAGATTCCAGCTTACTTGTAAGTTTCTAAGGATCAGGTCCTCTCCATTGTTGCTGGCCTAAGGCTTAGTTCACCATATAGCAATGTATATATTGACATATTTTCCCCTCGACTTTCTGTGATTCCCTACATCTCACCTTTCTTTGCAGACAAGCCATTTGAAATACCCTTCACTTATTTCACAGCCAATAAGTCTTTGAAATAATGTGTATTTTTGAGAGAAATCTTCTTATATCATTAGGCAGAAAATCTGACCTGCCATAGTTTTCAAAACAGCATAATTTCACTCTTCTCAATGATTAATCTGTTGTATTACACAACCTTTGAGTATTTAGCTTTATCAATGACATGTATTTTACAAATGTTTTAGAGATCCTACCAGTCTTTGAAAACATCCTTGTTCCTTGTTCCAGTTCCAGTTTTATGTATATATTCTGCCTTGCACCTGATTATTCCAACATCTGATGGGTGGCCTTGGGAAACTAATTCTCATATTGATTGTTTTTGCTGATTGTCTCCCCTTGTAGCTGATTTCTTCATTATTGTGTAAATTTAGATCATGAGCTCATGTTTAGCTAAACAGCTGACATTGTAAAAGGCTTAAGTGTGAACGCTCGTAAGCTTCAGGAGAAAGTCGGCAAAGATTTTTTTGTGTCCCTCCGATGAGTTGCCCGCAAGGACCCCATTTTTTAGAAGTGTTGGTCCAATACTCCCTCTAGAGGCAGGGGATTCAGACAGGGCTGCTTTGCAACCCCCGATCTGGGGCAGCGGCTGTGGTCGACCTGTGGTCAGGGCAGGAGCCTCTCCGCGTTGGTCCCAGTGACCCATCTGCCTGCGAACTTCGGTCACCTGGCAGGAAGGTACGATGCCCAGTCCTATGGTTAGCTGTGCAGCGAGGTGTACTGCGAGGACACGTTCCACACACACTTCAACAAAGAGGGCGGCCTGAGTGGAAATGTGAGTGTTTGGGAAGCTGTGCAGACAAAGAAGGCGCCCTTTGGCCTGGGCCAAATGCTTGTGACACTCCCCTGGTCCTGCCGGGCTCTGAGGGCCCTGCCCTGGGCCCCCTGCTCCCCTGCCCTTTGTTCAGTCACAGCAGAGATGGCCACACCCACTCCCTCAGTGAGGGCAGTGTTCCAACCTCCTTCAGCCCCACCCCCTCTCCGCAGGTTACCATGGACTACCGATGCTGCATTCTGAGGCCAGGGCGTTCCAAGAATGCCAAGGGCAGACATGATGACCTTCAATGATTTCCTCTTGTGTCAGTTTTGGTCAACTTTAGGAGCTAGGAAATGGTCCCCTTTACAGAAATGTTCAAATTTACTGGCATTTCATATATTCTCTGCTATAACATTGTCCTGATTCTTTCTGTATATTCTTTACATATGTTTATGTTTTCCTTAATCAAAGTGTGTCTTTTAAATCTTTTCAAAGAATATTCTTTGGACTTACTAAATCACCTCAATTTTATACGTTTTCTGTTGTATTAAGTTCTGCTCATATCTTTATTTATATTTTTTCTATGTTCTCAGGGTTTGTTGTTTTGATCATCTGATGTCAATTAAAACACTTGGTTATTCATTTTAATAAATCTTTTTACTTATAAAGATTTGAACTTTTGAAGATTCCAGCTTACTTGTAAGTTTCTAAGGGTCAGGTCCTCTCCATTGTTGCTGGCCTAAGGCTTAGTTCACCATATAGCAATGTATATATTGACATATTTTCCCCTCGACTTTCTGTGATTCCCTACATCTCACCTTTCTTTGCAGACAAGCCATTTGAAATACCCTTCACTTATTTCACAGCCAATAAGTCTTTGAAATAATGTGTATTTTTGAGAGAAATCTTCTTATATCATTAGGCAGAAAATCTGACCTGCCATAGTTTTCAAAACAGCATAATTTCACTCTTCTCAATGATTAATCTGTTGTATTACACAACCTTTGAGTATTTAGCTTTATCAATGACATGTATTTTACAAATGTTTTAGAGATCCTACCAGTCTTTGAAAACATCCTTGTTCCTTGTTCCAGTTCCAGTTTTATGTATATATTCTGCCTTGCACCTGATTATTCCAACATCTGATGGGTGGCCTTGGGAAACTAATTCTCATATTGATTGTTTTGGCTGATTGTCTCCCCTTGTAGCTGATTTCTTCATTATTGTGTAAATTTAGATCATGAGCTCATGTTTAGCTAAACAGCTGACATTGTAAAAGGCTTAAGTGTGAACGCTCGTAAGCTTCAGGAGAAAGTCGGCAAAGATTTTTTTGTGTCCCTCCGATGAGTTGCCCGCAAGGACCCCATTTTTTAGAAGTGTTGGTCCAATACTCCCTCTAGAGGCAGGGGATTCAGACAGGGCTGCTTTGCAACCCCCGATCTGGGGCAGCGGCTGTGGTCGACCTGTGGTCAGGGCAGGAGCCTCTCCGCGTTGGTCCCAGTGACCCATCTGCCTGCGAACTTCGGTCACCTGGCAGGAAGGTACGATGCCCAGTCCTATGGTTAGCTGTGCAGCGAGGTGTACTGCGAGGACACGTTCCACACACACTTCAACAAAGAGGGCGGCCTGAGTGGAAATGTGAGTGTTTGGGAAGCTGTGCAGACAAAGAAGGCGCCCTTTGGCCTGGGCCAAATGCTTGTGACACTCCCCTGGTCCTGCCGGGCTCTGAGGGCCCTGCCCTGGGCCCCCTGCTCCCCTGCCCTTTGTTCAGTCACAGCAGAGATGGCCACACCCACTCCCTCAGTGAGGGCAGTGTTCCAACCTCCTTCAGCCCCACCCCCTCTCCGCAGGTTACCATGGACTACCGATGCTGCATTCTGAGGCCAGGGCGTTCCAAGAATGCCAAGGGCAGACATGATGACCTTCAATGATTTCCTCTTGTGTCAGTTTTGGTCAACTTTAGGAGCTAGGAAATGGTCCCCTTTACAGAAATGTTCAAATTTACTGGCATTTCATATATTCTCTGCTATAACATTGTCCTGATTCTTTCTGTATATTCTTTACATATGTTTATGTTTTCCTTAATCAAAGTGTGTCTTTTAAATCTTTTCAAAGAATATTCTTTGGACTTACTAAATCACCTCAATTTTATACGTTTTCTGTTGTATTAAGTTCTGCTCATATCTTTATTTATATTTTTTCTATGTTCTCAGGGTTTGTTGTTTGGATCATCTGATGTCAATTAAAACACTTGGTTATTCATTTTAATAAATCTTTTTACTTATAAAGATTTGAACTTTTGAAGATTCCAGCTTACTTGTAAGTTTCTAAGGGTCAGGTCCTCTCCATTGTTGCTGGCCTAAGGCTTAGTTCACCATATAGCAATGTATATATTGACATATTTTCCCCTCGACTTTCTGTGATTCCCTACATCTCACCTTTCTTTGCAGACAAGCCATTTGAAATACCCTTCACTTATTTCACAGCCAATAAGTCTTTGAAATAATGTGTATTTTTGAGAGAAATCTTCTTATATCATTAGGCAGAAAATCTGACCTGCCATAGTTTTCAAAACAGCATAATTTCACTCTTCTCAATGATTAATCTGTTGTATTACACAACCTTTGAGTATTTAGCTTTATCAATGACATGTACTTTACAAATGTTTTAGAGATCCTACCAGTCTTTGAAAACATCCTTGTTCCTTGTTCCAGTTCCAGTTTTATGTATATATTCTGCCTTGCACCTGATTATTCCAACATCTGATGGGTGGCCTTGGGAAACTAATTCTCATATTGATTGTTTTTGCTGATTGTCTCCCCTTGTAGCTGATTTCTTCATTATTGTGTAAATTTAGATCTTGAGCTCATGTTTAGCTAAACAGCTGACATTGTAAAAGGCTTAAGTGTGAACGCTCGTAAGCTTCAGGAGAAAGTCGGCAAAGATTTTTTTGTGTCCCTCCGATGAGTTGCCCGCAAGGACCCCATTTTTTAGAAGTGTTGGTCCAATACTCCCTCTAGAGGCAGGGGATTCAGACAGGGCTGCTTTGCAACCCCCGATCTGGGGCAGCGGCTGTGGTCGACCTGTGGTCAGGGCAGGAGCCTCTCCGCGTTGGTCCCAGTGACCCATCTGCCTGCGAACTTCGGTCACCTGGCAGGAAGGTACGATGCCCAGTCCTATGGTTAGCTGTGCAGCGAGGTGTACTACGAGGACACGTTCCACACACACTTCAACAAAGAGGGCGGCCTGAGTGGAAATGTGAGTGTTTGGGAAGCTGTGCAGACAAAGAAGGCGCCCTTTGGCCTGGGCCAAATGCTTGTGACACTCCCCTGGTCCTGCCGGGCTCTGAGGGCCCTGCCCTGGGCCCCCTGCTCCCCTGCCCTTTGTTCAGTCACAGCAGAGATGGCCACACCCACTCCCTCAGTGAGGGCAGTGTTCCAACCTCCTTCAGCCCCACCCCCTCTCCGCAGGTTACCATGGACTACCGATGCTGCATTCTGAGGCCAGGGCGTTCCAAGAATGCCAAGGGCAGACATGATGACCTTCAATGATTTCCTCTTGTGTCAGTTTTGGTCAACTTTAGGAGCTAGGAAATGGTCCCCTTTACAGAAATGTTCAAATTTACTGGCATTTCATATATTCTCTGCTATAACATTGTCCTGATTCTTTCTGTATATTCTTTACATATGTTTATGTTTTCCTTAATCAAAGTGTGTCTTTTAAATCTTTTCAAAGAATATTCTTTGGACTTACTAAATCACCTCAATTTTATACGTTTTCTGTTGTATTAAGTTCTGCTCATATCTTTATTTATATTTTTTCTATGTTCTCAGGGTTTGTTGTTTGGAACATCTGATGTCAATTAAAACACTTGGTTATTCATTTTAATAAATCTTTTTACTTATAAAGATTTGAACTTTTGAAGACTCCAGCTTACTTGTAAGTTTCTAAGGGTCAGGTCCTCTCCATTGTTGCTGGCCTAAGGCTTAGTTCACCATATAGCAATGTATATATTGACATATTTTCCCCTCGACTTTCTGTGATTCCCTACATCTCACCTTTCTTTGCAGACAAGCCATTTGAAATACCCTTCACTTATTTCACAGCCAATAAGTCTTTGAAATAATGTGTATTTTTGAGAGAAATCTTCTTATATCATTAGGCAGAAAATCTGACCTGCCATAGTTTTCAAAACAGCATAATTTCACTCTTCTCAATGATTAATCTGTTGTATTACACAACCTTTGAGTATTTAGCTTTATCAATGACATGTACTTTACAAATGTTTTAGAGATCCTACCAGTCTTTGAAAACATCCTTGTTCCTTGTTCCAGTTCCAGTTTTATGTATATATTCTGCCTTGCACCTGATTATTCCAACATCTGATGGGTGGCCTTGGGAAACTAATTCTCATATTGATTGTTTTTGCTGATTGTCTCCCCTTGTAGCTGATTTCTTCATTATTGTGTAAATTTAGATCATGAGCTCATGTTTAGCTAAACAGCTGACATTGTAAAAGGCTTAAGTGTGAACGCTCGTAAGCTTCAGGAGAAAGTCGGCAAAGATTTTTTTGTGTCCCTCCGATGAGTTGCCCGCAAGGACCCCATTTTTTAGAAGTGTTGGTCCAATACTCCCTCTAGAGGCAGGGGATTCAGACAGGGCTGCTTTGCAACCCCCGATCTGGGGCAGCGGCTGTGGTCGACCTGTGGTCAGGGCAGGAGCCTCTCCGCGTTGGTCCCAGTGACCCATCTGCCTGCGAACTTCGGTCACCTGGCAGGAAGGTACGATGCCCAGTCCTATGGTTAGCTGTGCAGCGAGGTGTACTGCGAGGACACGTTCCACACACACTTCAACAAAGAGGGCGGCCTGAGTGGAAATGTGAGTGTTTGGGAAGCTGTGCAGACAAAGAAGGCGCCCTTTGGCCTGGGCCAAATGCTTGTGACACTCCCCTGGTCCTGCCGGGCTCTGAGGGCCCTGCCCTGGGCCCCCTGCTCCCCTGCCCTTTGTTCAGTCACAGCAGAGATGGCCACACCCACTCCCTCAGTGAGGGCAGTGTTCCAACCTCCTTCAGCCCCACCCCCTCTCCGCAGGTTACCATGGACTACCGATGCTGCATTCTGAGGCCAGGGCGTTCCAAGAATGCCAAGGGCAGACATGATGACCTTCAATGATTTCCTCTTGTGTCAGTTTTGGTCAACTTTAGGAGCTAGGAAATGGTCCCCTTTACAGAAATGTTCAAATTTACTGGCATTTCATATATTCTCTGCTATAACATTGTCCTGATTCTTTCTGTATATTCTTTACATATGTTTATGTTTTCCTTAATCAAAGTGTGTCTTTTAAATCTTTTCAAAGAATATTCTTTGGACTTACTAAATCACCTCAATTTTATACGTTTTCTGTTGTATTAAGTTCTGCTCATATCTTTATTTATATTTTTTCTATGTTCTCAGGGTTTGTTGTTTGGAACATCTGATGTCAATTAAAACACTTGGTTATTCATTTTAATAAATCTTTTTACTTATAAAGATTTGAACTTTTGAAGACTCCAGCTTACTTGTAAGTTTCTAAGGGTCAGGTCCTCTCCATTGTTGCTGGCCTAAGGCTTAGTTCACCATATAGCAATGTATATATTGACATATTTTCCCCTCGACTTTCTGTGATTCCCTACATCTCACCTTTCTTTGCAGACAAGCCATTTGAAATACCCTTCACTTATTTCACAGCCAATAAGTCTTTGAAATAATGTGTATTTTTGAGAGAAATCTTCTTATATCATTAGGCAGAAAATCTGACCTGCCATAGTTTTCAAAACAGCATAATTTCACTCTTCTCAATGATTAATCTGTTGTATTACACAACCTTTGAGTATTTAGCTTTATCAATGACATGTACTTTACAAATGTTTTAGAGATCCTACCAGTCTTTGAAAACATCCTTGTTCCTTGTTCCAGTTCCAGTTTTATGTATATATTCTGCCTTGCACCTGATTATTCCAACATCTGATGCGTGGCCTTGGGAAACTAATTCTCATATTGATTGTTTTTGCTGATTGTCTCCCCTTGTAGCTGATTTCTTCATTATTGTGTAAATTTAGATCATGAGCTCATGTTTAGCTAAACAGCTGACATTGTAAAAGGCTTAAGTGTGAACGCTCGTAAGCTTCAGGAGAAAGTCGGCAAAGATTTTTTTGTGTCCCTCCGATGAGTTGCCCGCAAGGACCCCATTTTTTAGAAGTGTTGGTCCAATACTCCCTCTAGAGGCAGGGGATTCAGACAGGGCTGCTTTGCAACCCCCGATCTGGGGCAGCGGCTGTGGTCGACCTGTGGTCAGGGCAGGAGCCTCTCCGCGTTGGTCCCAGTGACCCATCTGCCTGCGAACTTCGGTCACCTGGCAGGAAGGTACGATGCCCAGTCCTATGGTTAGCTGTGCAGCGAGGTGTACTGCGAGGACACGTTCCACACACACTTCAACAAAGAGGGCGGCCTGAGTGGAAATGTGAGTGTTTGGGAAGCTGTGCAGACAAAGAAGGCGCCCTTTGGCCTGGGCCAAATGCTTGTGACACTCCCCTGGTCCTGCCGGGCTCTGAGGGCCCTGCCCTGGGCCCCCTGCTCCCCTGCCCTTTGTTCAGTCACAGCAGAGATGGCCACACCCACTCCCTCAGTGAGGGCAGTGTTCCAACCTCCTTCAGCCCCACCCCCTCTCCGCAGGTTACCATGGACTACCGATGCTGCATTCTGAGGCCAGGGCGTTCCAAGAATGCCAAGGGCAGACATGATGACCTTCAATGATTTCCTCTTGTGTCAGTTTTGGTCAACTTTAGGAGCTAGGAAATGGTCCCCTTTACAGAAATGTTCAAATTTACTGGCATTTCATATATTCTCTGCTATAACATTGTCCTGATTCTTTCTGTATATTCTTTACATATGTTTATGTTTTCCTTAATCAAAGTGTGTCTTTTAAATCTTTTCAAAGAATATTCTTTGGACTTACTAAATCACCTCAATTTTATACGTTTTCTGTTGTATTAAGTTCTGCTCATATCTTTATTTATATTTTTTCTATGTTCTCAGGGTTTGTTGTTTGGAACATCTGATGTCAATTAAAACACTTGGTTATTCATTTTAATAAATCTTTTTACTTATAAAGATTTGAACTTTTGAAGACTCCAGCTTACTTGTAAGTTTCTAAGGGTCAGGTCCTCTCCATTGTTGCTGGCCTAAGGCTTAGTTCACCATATAGCAATGTATATATTGACATATTTTCCCCTCGACTTTCTGTGATTCCCTACATCTCACCTTTCTTTGCAGACAAGCCATTTGAAATACCCTTCACTTATTTCACAGCCAATAAGTCTTTGAAATAATGTGTATTTTTGAGAGAAATCTTCTTATATCATTAGGCAGAAAATCTGACCTGCCATAGTTTTCAAAACAGCATAATTTCACTCTTCTCAATGATTAATCTGTTGTATTACACAACCTTTGAGTATTTAGCTTTATCAATGACATGTACTTTACAAATGTTTTAGAGATCCTACCAGTCTTTGAAAACATCCTTGTTCCTTGTTCCAGTTCCAGTTTTATGTATATATTCTGCCTTGCACCTGATTATTCCAACATCTGATGGGTGGCCTTGGGAAACTAATTCTCATATTGATTGTTTTTGCTGATTGTCTCCCCTTGTAGCTGATTTCTTCATTATTGTGTAAATTTAGATCTTGAGCTCATGTTTAGCTAAACAGCTGACATTGTAAAAGGCTTAAGTGTGAACGCTCGTAAGCTTCAGGAGAAAGTCGGCAAAGATTTTTTTGTGTCCCTCCGATGAGTTGCCCGCAAGGACCCCATTTTTTAGAAGTGTTGGTCCAATACTCCCTCTAGAGGCAGGGGATTCAGACAGGGCTGCTTTGCAACCCCCGATCTGGGGCAGCGGCTGTGGTCGACCTGTGGTCAGGGCAGGAGCCTCTCCGCGTTGGTCCCAGTGACCCATCTGCCTGCGAACTTCGGTCACCTGGCAGGAAGGTACGATGCCCAGTCCTATGGTTAGCTGTGCAGCGAGGTGTACTGCGAGGACACGTTCCACACACACTTCAACAAAGAGGGCGGCCTGAGTGGAAATGTGAGTGTTTGGGAAGCTGTGCAGACAAAGAAGGCGCCCTTTGGCCTGGGCCAAATGCTTGTGACACTCCCCTGGTCCTGCCGGGCTCTGAGGGCCCTGCCCTGGGCCCCCTGCTCCCCTGCCCTTTGTTCAGTCACAGCAGAGATGGCCACACCCACTCCCTCAGTGAGGGCAGTGTTCCAACCTCCTTCAGCCCCACCCCCTCTCCGCAGGTTACCATGGACTACCGATGCTGCATTCTGAGGCCAGGGCGTTCCAAGAATGCCAAGGGCAGACATGATGACCTTCAATGATTTCCTCTTGTGTCAGTTTTGGTCAACTTTAGGAGCTAGGAAATGGTCCCCTTTACAGAAATGTTCAAATTTACTGGCATTTCATATATTCTCTGCTATAACATTGTCCTGATTCTTTCTGTATATTCTTTACATATGTTTATGTTTTCCTTAATCAAAGTGTGTCTTTTAAATCTTTTCAAAGAATATTCTTTGGACTTACTAAATCACCTCAATTTTATACGTTTTCTGTTGTATTAAGTTCTGCTCATATCTTTATTTATATTTTTTCTATGTTCTCAGGGTTTGTTGTTTGGAACATCTGATGTCAATTAAAACACTTGGTTATTCATTTTAATAAATCTTTTTACTTATAAAGATTTGAACTTTTGAAGACTCCAGCTTACTTGTAAGTTTCTAAGGGTCAGGTCCTCTCCATTGTTGCTGGCCTAAGGCTTAGTTCACCATATAGCAATGTATATATTGACATATTTTCCCCTCGACTTTCTGTGATTCCCTACATCTCACCTTTCTTTGCAGACAAGCCATTTGAAATACCCTTCACTTATTTCACAGCCAATAAGTCTTTGAAATAATGTGTATTTTTGAGAGAAATCTTCTTATATCATTAGGCAGAAAATCTGACCTGCCATAGTTTTCAAAACAGCATAATTTCACTCTTCTCAATGATTAATCTGTTGTATTACACAACCTTTGAGTATTTAGCTTTATCAATGACATGTACTTTACAAATGTTTTAGAGATCCTACCAGTCTTTGAAAACATCCTTGTTCCTTGTTCCAGTTCCAGTTTTATGTATATATTCTGCCTTGCACCTGATTATTCCAACATCTGATGGGTGGCCTTGGGAAACTAATTCTCATATTGATTGTTTTTGCTGATTGTCTCCCCTTGTAGCTGATTTCTTCATTATTGTGTAAATTTAGATCTTGAGCTCATGTTTAGCTAAACAGCTGACATTGTAAAAGGCTTAAGTGTGAACGCTCGTAAGCTTCAGGAGAAAGTCGGCAAAGATTTTTTTGTGTCCCTCCGATGAGTTGCCCACAAGGACCCCATTTTTTAGAAGTGTTGGTCCAATACTCCCTCTAGAGGCAGGGGATTCAGACAGGGCTGCTTTGCAACCCCCGATCTGGGGCAGCGGCTGTGGTCGACCTGTGGTCAGGGCAGGAGCCTCTCCGCGTTGGTCCCAGTGACCCATCTGCCTGCGAACTTCGGTCACCAGGCAGGAAGGTACGATGCCCAGTCCTATGGTTAGCTGTGCAGCGAGGTGTACTGCGAGGACACGTTCCACACACACTTCAACAAAGAGGGCGGCCTGAGTGGAAATGTGAGTGTTTGGGAAGCTGTGCAGACAAAGAAGGCGCCCTTTGGCCTGGGCCAAATGCTTGTGACACTCCCCTGGTCCTGCCCGGCTCTGAGGGCCCTGCCCTGGGCCCCCTGCTCCCCTGCCCTTTGTTCAGTCACAGCAGAGATGGCCACACCCACTCCCTCAGTGAGGGCAGTGTTCCAACCTCCTTCAGCCCCACCCCCTCTCTGCAGGTTACCATGGACTACCGATGCTGCATTCTGAGGCCAGGGCGTTCCAAGAATGCCAAGGGCAGACATGATGACCTTCAATGATTTCCTCTTGTGTCAGTTTTGGTCAACTTTAGGAGCTAGGAAATGGTCCCCTTTACAGAAATGTTCAAATTTACTGGCATTTCATATATTCTCTGCTATAACATTGTCCTGATTCTTTCTGTATATTCTTTACATATGTTTATGTTTTCCTTAATCAAAGTGTGTCTTTTAAATCTTTTCAAAGAATATTCTTTGGACTTACTAAATCACCTCAATTTTATACGTTTTCTGTTGTATTAAGTTCTGCTCATATCTTTATTTATATTTTTTCTATGTTCTCAGGGTTTGTTGTTTGGATCATCTGATGTCAATTAAAACACTTGGTTATTCATTTTAATAAATCTTTTTACTTATAAAGATTTGAACTTTTGAAGATTCCAGCTTACTTGTAAGTTTCTAAGGGTCAGGTCCTCTCCATTGTTGCTGGCCTAAGGCTTAGTTCACCATATAGCAATGTATATATTGACATATTTTCCCCTCGACTTTCTGTGATTCCCTACATCTCACCTTTCTTTGCAGACAAGCCATTTGAAATACCCTTCACTTATTTCACAGCCAATAAGTCTTTGAAATAATGTGTATTTTTGAGAGAAATCTTCTTATATCATTAGGCAGAAAATCTGACCTGCCATAGTTTTCAAAACAGCATAATTTCACTCTTCTCAATGATTAATCTGTTGTATTACACAACCTTTGAGTATTTAGCTTTATCAATGACATGTACTTTACAAATGTTTTAGAGATCCTACCAGTCTTTGAAAACATCCTTGTTCCTTGTTCCAGTTCCAGTTTTATGTATATATTCTGCCTTGCACCTGATTATTCCAACATCTGATGGGTGGCCTTGGGAAACTAATTCTCATATTGATTGTTTTTGCTGATTGTCTCCCCTTGTAGCTGATTTCTTCATTATTGTGTAAATTTAGATCATGAGCTCATGTTTAGCTAAACAGCTGACATTGTAAAAGGCTTAAGTGTGAACGCTCGTAAGCTTCAGGAGAAAGTCGGCAAAGATTTTTTTGTGTCCCTCCGATGAGTTGCCCGCAAGGACCCCATTTTTTAGAAGTGTTGGTCCAATACTCCCTCTAGAGGCAGGGGATTCAGACAGGGCTGCTTTGCAACCCCCGATCTGGGGCAGCGGCTGTGGTCGACCTGTGGTCAGGGCAGGAGCCTCTCCGCGTTGGTCCCAGTGACCCATCTGCCTGCGAACTTCGGTCACCTGGCAGGAAGGTACGATGCCCAGTCCTATGGTTAGCTGTGCAGCGAGGTGTACTGCGAGGACACGTTCCACACACACTTCAACAAAGAGGGCGGCCTGAGTGGAAATGTGAGTGTTTGGGAAGCTGTGCAGACAAAGAAGGCGCCCTTTGGCCTGGGCCAAATGCTTGTGACACTCCCCTGGTCCTGCCGGGCTCTGAGGGCCCTGCCCTGGGCCCCCTGCTCCCCTGCCCTTTGTTCAGTCACAGCAGAGATGGCCACACCCACTCCCTCAGTGAGGGCAGTGTTCCAACCTCCTTCAGCCCCACCCCCTCTCCGCAGGTTACCATGGACTACCGATGCTGCATTCTGAGGCCAGGGCGTTCCAAGAATGCCAAGGGCAGACATGATGACCTTCAATGATTTCCTCTTGTGTCAGTTTTGGTCAACTTTAGGAGCTAGGAAATGGTCCCCTTTACAGAAATGTTCAAATTTACTGGCATTTCATATATTCTCTGCTATAACATTGTCCTGATTCTTTCTGTATATTCTTTACATATGTTTATGTTTTCCTTAATCAAAGTGTGTCTTTTAAATCTTTTCAAAGAATATTCTTTGGACTTACTAAATCACCTCAATTTTATACGTTTTCTGTTGTATTAAGTTCTGCTCATATCTTTATTTATATTTTTTCTATGTTCTCAGGGTTTGTTGTTTGGATCATCTGATGTCAATTAAAACACTTGGTTATTCATTTTAATAAATCTTTTTACTTATAAAGATTTGAACTTTTGAAGATTCCAGCTTACTTGTAAGTTTCTAAGGGTCAGGTCCTCTCCATTGTTGCTGGCCTAAGGCTTAGTTCACCATATAGCAATGTATATATTGACATATTTTCCCCTCGACTTTCTGTGATTCCCTACATCTCACCTTTCTTTGCAGACAAGCCATTTGAAATACCCTTCACTTATTTCACAGCCAATAAGTCTTTGAAATAATGTGTATTTTTGAGAGAAATCTTCTTATATCATTAGGCAGAAAATCTGACCTGCCATAGTTTTCAAAACAGCATAATTTCACTCTTCTCAATGATTAATCTGTTGTATTACACAACCTTTGAGTATTTAGCTTTATCAATGACATGTACTTTACAAATGTTTTAGAGATCCTACCAGTCTTTGAAAACATCCTTGTTCCTTGTTCCAGTTCCAGTTTTATGTATATATTCTGCCTTGCACCTGATTATTCCAACATCTGATGGGTGGCCTTGGGAAACTAATTCTCATATTGATTGTTTTTGCTGATTGTCTCCCCTTGTAGCTGATTTCTTCATTATTGTGTAAATTTAGATCTTGAGCTCATGTTTAGCTAAACAGCTGACATTGTAAAAGGCTTAAGTGTGAACGCTCGTAAGCTTCAGGAGAAAGTCGGCAAAGATTTTTTTGTGTCCCTCCGATGAGTTGCCCGCAAGGACCCCATTTTTTAGAAGTGTTGGTCCAATACTCCCTCTAGAGGCAGGGGATTCAGACAGGGCTGCTTTGCAACCCCCGATCTGGGGCAGCGGCTGTGGTCGACCTGTGGTCAGGGCAGGAGCCTCTCCGCGTTGGTCCCAGTGACCCATCTGCTTGCGAACTTCGGTCACCTGGCAGGAAGGTACGATGCCCAGTCCTATGGTTAGCTGTGCAGCGAGGTGTACTACGAGGACACGTTCCACACACACTTCAACAAAGAGGGCGGCCTGAGTGGAAATGTGAGTGTTTGGGAAGCTGTGCAGACAAAGAAGGCGCCCTTTGGCCTGGGCCAAATGCTTGTGACACTCCCCTGGTCCTGCCGGGCTCTGAGGGCCCTGCCCTGGGCCCCCTGCTCCCCTGCCCTTTGTTCAGTCACAGCAGAGATGGCCACACCCACTCCCTCAGTGAGGGCAGTGTTCCAACCTCCTTCAGCCCCACCCCCTCTCCGCAGGTTACCATGGACTACCGATGCTGCATTCTGAGGCCAGGGCGTTCCAAGAATGCCAAGGGCAGACATGATGACCTTCAATGATTTCCTCTTGTGTCAGTTTTGGTCAACTTTAGGAGCTAGGAAATGGTCCCCTTTACAGAAATGTTCAAATTTACTGGCATTTCATATATTCTCTGCTATAACATTGTCCTGATTCTTTCTGTATATTCTTTACATATGTTTATGTTTTCCTTAATCAAAGTGTGTCTTTTAAATCTTTTCAAAGAATATTCTTTGGACTTACTAAATCACCTCAATTTTATACGTTTTCTGTTGTATTAAGTTCTGCTCATATCTTTATTTATATTTTTTCTATGTTCTCAGGGTTTGTTGTTTGGAACATCTGATGTCAATTAAAACACTTGGTTATTCATTTTAATAAATCTTTTTACTTATAAAGATTTGAACTTTTGAAGACTCCAGCTTACTTGTAAGTTTCTAAGGGTCAGGTCCTCTCCATTGTTGCTGGCCTAAGGCTTAGTTCACCATATAGCAATGTATATATTGACATATTTTCCCCTCGACTTTCTGTGATTCCCTACATCTCACCTTTCTTTGCAGACAAGCCATTTGAAATACCCTTCACTTATTTCACAGCCAATAAGTCTTTGAAATAATGTGTATTTTTGAGAGAAATCTTCTTATATCATTAGCCAGAAAATCTGACCTGCCATAGTTTTCAAAACAGCATAATTTCACTCTTCTCAATGATTAATCTGTTGTATTACACAACCTTTGAGTATTTAGCTTTATCAATGACATGTACTTTACAAATGTTTTAGAGATCCTACCAGTCTTTGAAAACATCCTTGTTCCTTGTTCCAGTTCCAGTTTTATGTATATATTCTGCCTTGCACCTGATTATTCCAACATCTGATGGGTGGCCTTGGGAAACTAATTCTCATATTGATTGTTTTTGCTGATTGTCTCCCCTTGTAGCTGATTTCTTCATTATTGTGTAAATTTAGATCATGAGCTCATGTTTAGCTAAACAGCTGACATTGTAAAAGGCTTAAGTGTGAACGCTCGTAAGCTTCAGGAGAAAGTCGGCAAAGATTTTTTTGTGTCCCTCCGATGAGTTGCCCGCAAGGACCCCATTTTTTAGAAGTGTTGGTCCAATACGCCCTCTAGAGGCAGGGGATTCAGACAGGGCTGCTTTGCAACCCCCGATCTGGGGCAGCGGCTGTGGTCGACCTGTGGTCAGGGCAGGAGCCTCTCCGCGTTGGTCCCAGTGACCCATCTGCCTGCGAACTTCGGTCACCTGGCAGGAAGGTACGATGCCCAGTCCTATGGTTAGCTGTGCAGCGAGGTGTACTGCGAGGACACGTTCCACACACACTTCAACAAAGAGGGCGGCCTGAGTGGAAATGTGAGTGTTTGGGAAGCTGTGCAGACAAAGAAGGCGCCCTTTGGCCTGGGCCAAATGCTTGTGACACTCCCCTGGTCCTGCCGGGCTCTGAGGGCCCTGCCCTGGGCCCCCTGCTCCCCTGCCCTTTGTTCAGTCACAGCAGAGATGGCCACACCCACTCCCTCAGTGAGGGCAGTGTTCCAACCTCCTTCAGCCCCACCCCCTCTCCGCAGGTTACCATGGACTACCGATGCTGCATTCTGAGGCCAGGGCGTTCCAAGAATGCCAAGGGCAGACATGATGACCTTCAATGATTTCCTCTTGTGTCAGTTTTGGTCAACTTTAGGAGCTAGGAAATGGTCCCCTTTACAGAAATGTTCAAATTTACTGGCATTTCATATATTCTCTGCTATAACATTGTCCTGATTCTTTCTGTATATTCTTTACATATGTTTATGTTTTCCTTAATCAAAGTGTGTCTTTTAAATCTTTTCAAAGAATATTCTTTGGACTTACTAAATCACCTCAATTTTATACGTTTTCTGTTGTATTAAGTTCTGCTCATATCTTTATTTATATTTTTTCTATGTTCTCAGGGTTTGTTGTTTGGATCATCTGATGTCAATTAAAACACTTGGTTATTCATTTTAATAAATCTTTTTACTTATAAAGATTTGAACTTTTGAAGATTCCAGCTTACTTGTAAGTTTCTAAGGGTCAGGTCCTCTCCATTGTTGCTGGCCTAAGGCTTAGTTCACCATATAGCAATGTATATATTGACATATTTTCCCCTCGACTTTCTGTGATTCCCTACATCTCACCTTTCTTTGCAGACAAGCCATTTGAAATACCCTTCACTTATTTCACAGCCAATAAGTCTTTGAAATAATGTGTATTTTTGAGAGAAATCTTCTTATATCATTAGCCAGAAAATCTGACCTGCCATAGTTTTCAAAACAGCATAATTTCACTCTTCTCAATGATTAATCTGTTGTATTACACAACCTTTGAGTATTTAGCTTTATCAATGACATGTACTTTACAAATGTTTTAGAGATCCTACCAGTCTTTGAAAACATCCTTGTTCCTTGTTCCAGTTCCAGTTTTATGTATATATTCTGCCTTGCACCTGATTATTCCAACATCTGATGGGTGGCCTTGGGAAACTAATTCTCATATTGATTGTTTTTGCTGATTGTCTCCCCTTGTAGCTGATTTCTTCATTATTGTGTAAATTTAGATCATGAGCTCATGTTTAGCTAAACAGCTGACATTGTAAAAGGCTTAAGTGTGAACGCTCGTAAGCTTCAGGAGAAAGTCGGCAAAGATTTTTTTGTGTCCCTCCGATGAGTTGCCCGCAAGGACCCCATTTTTTAGAAGTGTTGGTCCAATACTCCCTCTAGAGGCAGGGGATTCAGACAGGGCTGCTTTGCAACCCCCGATCTGGGGCAGCGGCTGTGGTCGACCTGTGGTCAGGGCAGGAGCCTCTCCGCGTTGGTCCCAGTGACCCATCTGCCTGCGAACTTCGGTCACCTGGCAGGAAGGTACGATGCCCAGTCCTATGGTTAGCTGTGCAGCGAGGTGTACTGCGAGGACACGTTCCACACACACTTCAACAAAGAGGGCGGCCTGAGTGGAAATGTGAGTGTTTGGGAAGCTGTGCAGACAAAGAAGGCGCCCTTTGGCCTGGGCCAAATGCTTGTGACACTCCCCTGGTCCTGCCGGGCTCTGAGGGCCCTGCCCTGGGCCCCCTGCTCCCCTGCCCTTTGTTCAGTCACAGCAGAGATGGCCACACCCACTCCCTCAGTGAGGGCAGTGTTCCAACCTGCTTCAGCCCCGCCCCCTCTCCGCAGGTTACCATGGACTACCGATGCTGCATTCTGAGGCCAGGGCGTTCCAAGAATGCCAAGGGCAGACATGATGACCTTCAATGATTTCCTCTTGTGTCAGTTTTGGTCAACTTTAGGAGCTAGGAAATGGTCCCCTTTACAGAAATGTTCAAATTTACTGGCATTTCATATATTCTCTGCTATAACATTGTCCTGATTCTTTCTGTATATTCTTTACATATGTTTATGTTTTCCTTAATCAAAGTGTGTCTTTTAAATCTTTTCAAAGAATATTCTTTGGACTTACTAAATCACCTCAATTTTATACGTTTTCTGTTGTATTAAGTTCTGCTCATATCTTTATTTATATTTTTTCTATGTTCTCAGGGTTTGTTGTTTGGATCATCTGATGTCAATTAAAACACTTGGTTATTCATTTTAATAAATCTTTTTACTTATAAAGATTTGAACTTTTGAAGATTCCAGCTTACTTGTAAGTTTCTAAGGGTCAGGTCCTCTCCATTGTTGCTGGCCTAAGGCTTAGTTCACCATATAGCAATGTATATATTGACATATTTTCCCCTCGACTTTCTGTGATTCCCTACATCTCACCTTTCTTTGCAGACAAGCCATTTGAAATACCCTTCACTTATTTCACAGCCAATAAGTCTTTGAAATAATGTGTATTTTTGAGAGAAATCTTCTTATATCATTAGGCAGAAAATCTGACCTGCCATAGTTTTCAAAACAGCATAATTTCACTCTTCTCAATGATTAATCTGTTGTATTACACAACCTTTGAGTATTTAGCTTTATCAATGACATGTACTTTACAAATGTTTTAGAGATCCTACCAGTCTTTGAAAACATCCTTGTTCCTTGTTCCAGTTCCAGTTTTATGTATATATTCTGCCTTGCACCTGATTATTCCAACATCTGATGGGTGGCCTTGGGAAACTAATTCTCATATTGATTGTTTTTGCTGATTGTCTCCCCTTGTAGCTGATTTCTTCATTATTGTGTAAATTTAGATCATGAGCTCATGTTTAGCTAAACAGCTGACATTGTAAAAGGCTTAAGTGTGAACGCTCGTAAGCTTCAGGAGAAAGTCGGCAAAGATTTTTTTGTGTCCCTCCGATGAGTTGCCCGCAAGGACCCCATTTTTTAGAAGTGTTGGTCCAATACTCCCTCTAGAGGCAGGGGATTCAGACAGGGCTGCTTTGCAACCCCCGATCTGGGGCAGCGGCTGTGGTCGACCTGTGGTCAGGGCAGGAGCCTCTCCGCATTGGTCCCAGTGACCCATCTGCCTGCGAACTTCGGTCACCTGGCAGGAAGGTACGATGCCCAGTCCTATGGTTAGCTGTGCAGCGAGGTGTACTGCGAGGACACGTTCCACACACACTTCAACAAAGAGGGCGGCCTGAGTGGAAATGTGAGTGTTTGGGAAGCTGTGCAGACAAAGAAGGCGCCCTTTGGCCTGGGCCAAATGCTTGTGACACTCCCCTGGTCCTGCCGGGCTCTGAGGGCCCTGCCCTGGGCCCCCTGCTCCCCTGCCCTTTGTTCAGTCACAGCAGAGATGGCCACACCCACTCCCTCAGTGAGGGCAGTGTTCCAACCTCCTTCAGCCCCACCCCCTCTCCGCAGGTTACCATGGACTACGGATGCTGCATTCTGAGGCCAGGGCGTTCCAAGAATGCCAAGGGCAGACATGATGACCTTCAATGATTTCCTCTTGTGTCAGTTTTGGTCAACTTTAGGAGCTAGGAAAAGGTCCCCTTTTTCAGAAATGTTCAAATTTACTGGCATTTCATATATTCTCTGCTATAACATTGTCCTGATTCTTTCTGTATATTCTTTACATATGTTTATGTTTTCCTTAATCAAAGTGTGTCTTTTAAATCTTTTCAAAGAATATTCTTTGGACTTACTAAATCACCTCAATTTTATACGTTTTCTGTTGTATTAAGTTCTGCTCATATCTTTATTTATATTTTTTCTATGTTCTCAGGGTTTGTTGTTTTGATCATCTGATGTCAATTAAAACACTTGGTTATTCATTTTAATAAATCTTTTTACTTATAAAGATTTGAACTTTTGAAGATTCCAGCTTACTTGTAAGTTTCTAAGGGTCAGGTCCTCTCCATTGTTGCTGGCCTAAGGCTTAGTTCACCATATAGCAATGTATATATTGACATATTTTCCCCTCGACTTTCTGTGATTCCCTACATCTCACCTTTCTTTGCAGACAAGCCATTTGAAATACCCTTCACTTATTTCACAGCCAATAAGTCTTTGAAATAATGTGTATTTTTGAGAGAAATCTTCTTATATCATTAGCCAGAAAATCTGACCTGCCATAGTTTTCAAAACAGCATAATTTCACTCTTCTCAATGATTAATCTGTTGTATTACACAACCTTTGAGTATTTAGCTTTATCAATGACATGTACTTTACAAATGTTTTAGAGATCCTACCAGTCTTTGAAAACATCCTTGTTCCTTGTTCCAGTTCCAGTTTTATGTATATATTCTGCCTTGCACCTGATTATTCCAACATCTGATGGGTGGCCTTGGGAAACTAATTCTCATATTGATTGTTTTTGCTGATTGTCTCCCCTTGTAGCTGATTTCTTCATTATTGTGTAAATTTAGATCATGAGCTCATGTTTAGCTAAACAGCTGACATTGTAAAAGGCTTAAGTGTGAACGCTCGTAAGCTTCAGGAGAAAGTCGGCAAAGATTTTTTTGTGTCCCTCCGATGAGTTGCCCGCAAGGACCCCATTTTTTAGAAGTGTTGGTCCAATACTCCCTCTAGAGGCAGGGGATTCAGACAGGGCTGCTTTGCAACCCCCGATCTGGGGCAGCGGCTGTGGTCGACCTGTGGTCAGGGCAGGAGCCTCTCCGCGTTGGTCCCAGTGACCCATCTGCCTGCGAACTTCGGTCACCTGGCAGGAAGGTACGATGCCCAGTCCTATGGTTAGCTGTGCAGCGAGGTGTACTGCGAGGACACGTTCCACACACACTTCAACAAAGAGGGCGGCCTGAGTGGAAATGTGAGTGTTTGGGAAGCTGTGCAGACAAAGAAGGCGCCCTTTGGCCTGGGCCAAATGCTTGTGACACTCCCCTGGTCCTGCCGGGCTCTGAGGGCCCTGCCCTGGGCCCCCTGCTCCCCTGCCCTTTGTTCAGTCACAGCAGAGATGGCCACACCCACTCCCTCAGTGAGGGCAGTGTTCCAACCTGCTTCAGCCCCGCCCCCTCTTCGCAGGTTACCATGGACTACCGATGCTGCATTCTGAGGCCAGGGCGTTCCAAGAATGCCAAGGGCAGACATGATGACCTTCAATGATTTCCTCTTGTGTCAGTTTTGGTCAACTTTAGGAGCTAGGAAATGGTCCCCTTTACAGAAATGTTCAAATTTACTGGCATTTCATATATTCTCTGCTATAACATTGTCCTGATTCTTTCTGTATATTCTTTACATATGTTTATGTTTTCCTTAATCAAAGTGTGTCTTTTAAATCTTTTCAAAGAATATTCTTTGGACTTACTAAATCACCTCAATTTTATACGTTTTCTGTTGTATTAAGTTCTGCTCATATCTTTATTTATATTTTTTCTATGTTCTCAGGGTTTGTTGTTTGGATCATCTGATGTCAATTAAAACACTTGGTTATTCATTTTAATAAATCTTTTTACTTATAAAGATTTGAACTTTTGAAGATTCCAGCTTACTTGTAAGTTTCTAAGGGTCAGGTCCTCTCCATTGTTGCTGGCCTAAGGCTTAGTTCACCATATAGCAATGTATATATTGACATATTTTCCCCTCGACTTTCTGTGATTCCCTACATCTCACCTTTCTTTGCAGACAAGCCATTTGAAATACCCTTCACTTATTTCACAGCCAATAAGTCTTTGAAATAATGTGTATTTTTGAGAGAAATCTTCTTATATCATTAGGCAGAAAATCTGACCTGCCATAGTTTTCAAAACAGCATAATTTCACTCTTCTCAATGATTAATCTGTTGTATTACACAACCTTTGAGTATTTAGCTTTATCAATGACATGTACTTTACAAATGTTTTAGAGATCCTACCAGTCTTTGAAAACATCCTTGTTCCTTGTTCCAGTTCCAGTTTTATGTATATATTCTGCCTTGCACCTGATTATTCCAACATCTGATGGGTGGCCTTGGGAAACTAATTCTCATATTGATTGTTTTTGCTGATTGTCTCCCCTTGTAGCTGATTTCTTCATTATTGTGTAAATTTAGATCATGAGCTCATGTTTAGCTAAACAGCTGACATTGTAAAAGGCTTAAGTGTGAACGCTCGTAAGCTTCAGGAGAAAGTCGGCAAAGATTTTTTTGTGTCCCTCCGATGAGTTGCCCGCAAGGACCCCATTTTTTAGAAGTGTTGGTCCAATACTCCCTCTAGAGGCAGGGGATTCAGACAGGGCTGCTTTGCAACCCCCGATCTGGGGCAGCGGCTGTGGTCGACCTGTGGTCAGGGCAGGAGCCTCTCCGCATTGGTCCCAGTGACCCATCTGCCTGCGAACTTCGGTCACCTGGCAGGAAGGTACGATGCCCAGTCCTATGGTTAGCTGTGCAGCGAGGTGTACTGCGAGGACACGTTCCACACACACTTCAACAAAGAGGGCGGCCTGAGTGGAAATGTGAGTGTTTGGGAAGCTGTGCAGACAAAGAAGGCGCCCTTTGGCCTGGGCCAAATGCTTGTGACACTCCCCTGGTCCTGCCGGGCTCTGAGGGCCCTGCCCTGGGCCCCCTGCTCCCCTGCCCTTTGTTCAGTCACAGCAGAGATGGCCACACCCACTCCCTCAGTGAGGGCAGTGTTCCAACCTCCTTCAGCCCCACCCCCTCTCCGCAGGTTACCATGGACTACCGATGCTGCATTCTGAGGCCAGGGCGTTCCAAGAATGCCAAGGGCAGACATGATGACCTTCAATGATTTCCTCTTGTGTCAGTTTTGGTCAACTTTAGGAGCTAGGAAATGGTCCCCTTTTTCAGAAATGTTCAAATTTACTGGCATTTCATATATTCTCTGCTATAACATTGTCCTGATTCTTTCTGTATATTCTTTACATATGTTTATGTTTTCCTTAATCAAAGTGTGTCTTTTAAATCTTTTCAAAGAATATTCTTTGGACTTACTAAATCACCTCAATTTTATACATTTTCTGTTGTATTAAGTTCTGCTCATATCTTTATTTATATTTTTTCTATGTTCTCAGGGTTTGTTGTTTGGATCATCTGATGTCAATTAAAACACTTGGTTATTCATTTTAATAAATCTTTTTACTTATAAAGATTTGAACTTTTGAAGATTCCAGCTTACTTGTAAGTTTCTAAGGGTCAGGTCCTCTCCATTGTTGCTGGCCTAAGGCTTAGTTCACCATATAGCAATGTATATATTGACATATTTTCCCCTCGACTTTCTGTGATTCCCTACATCTCACCTTCCTTTGCAGACAAGCCATTTGAAATACCCTTCACTTATTTCACAGCCAATAAGTCTTTGAAATAATGTGTATTTTTGAGAGAAATCTTCTTATATCATTAGCCAGAAAATCTGACCTGCCATAGTTTTCAAAACAGCATAATTTCACTCTTCTCAATGATTAATCTGTTGTATTACACAACCTTTGAGTATTTAGCTTTCTCAATGACATGTACTTTACAAATGTTTTAGAGATCCTACCAGTCTTTGAAAACATCCTTGTTCCTTGTTCCAGTTCCAGTTTTATGTATATATTCTGCCTTGCACCTGATTATTCCAACATCTGATGGGTGGCCTTGGGAAACTAATTCTCATATTGATTGTTTTTGCTGATTGTCTCCCCTTGTAGCTGATTTCTTCATTATTGTGTAAATTTAGATCATGAGCTCATGTTTAGCTAAACAGCTGACATTGTAAAAGGCTTAAGTGTGAACGCTCGTAAGCTTCAGGAGAAAGTCGGCAAAGATTTTTTTGTGTCCCTCCGATGAGTTGCCCGCAAGGCCCCCATTTTTTAGAAGTGTTGGTCCAATACTCCCTCTAGAGGCAGGGGATTCAGACAGGGCTGCTTTGCAACCCCCGATCTGGGGCAGCGGCTGTGGTCGACCTGTGGTCAGGGCAGGAGCCTCTCCGCATTGGTCCCAGTGACCCATCTGCCTGCGAACTTCGGTCACCTGGCAGGAAGGTACGATGCCCAGTCCTATGGTTAGCTGTGCAGCGAGGTGTACTGCGAGGACACGTTCCACACACACTTCAACAAAGAGGGCGGCCTGAGTGGAAATGTGAGTGTTTGGGAAGCTGTGCAGACAAAGAAGGCGCCCTTTGGCCTGGGCCAAATGCTTGTGACACTCCCCTGGTCCTGCCGGGCTCTGAGGGCCCTGCCCTGGGCCCCCTGCTCCCCTGCCCTTTGTTCAGTCACAGCAGAGATGGCCACACCCACTCCCTCAGTGAGGGCAGTGTTCCAACCTCCTTCAGCCCCACCCCCTCTCCGCAGGTTACCATGGACTACCGATGCTGCATTCTGAGGCCAGGGCGTTCCAAGAATGCCAAGGGCAGACATGATGACCTTCAATGATTTCCTCTTGTGTCAGTTTTGGTCAACTTTAGGAGCTAGGAAATGGTCCCCTTTTTCAGAAATGTTCAAATTTACTGGCATTTCATATATTCTCTGCTGTAACATTGTCCTGATTCTTTCTGTATATTCTTTACATATGTTTATGTTTTCCTTAATCAAAGTGTGTCTTTTAAATCTTTTCAAAGAATATTCTTTGGACTTACTAAATCACCTCAATTTTATACGTTTTCTGTTGTATTAAGTTCTGCTCATATCTTTATTTATATTTTTTCTATGTTCTCAGGGTTTGTTGTTTTGATCATCTGATGTCAATTAAAACACTTGGTTATTCATTTTAATAAATCTTTTTACTTATAAAGATTTGAACTTTTGAAGATTCCAGCTTACTTGTAAGTTTCTAAGGGTCAGGTCCTCTCCATTGTTGCTGGCCTAAGGCTTAGTTCACCATATAGCAATGTATATATTGACATATTTTCCCCTCGACTTTCTGTGATTCCCTACATCTCACCTTTCTTTGCAGACAAGCCATTTGAAATACCCTTCACTTATTTCACAGCCAATAAGTCTTTGAAATAATGTGTATTTTTGAGAGAAATCTTCTTATATCATTAGCCAGAAAATCTGACCTGCCATAGTTTTCAAAACAGCATAATTTCACTCTTCTCAATGATTAATCTGTTGTATTACACAACCTTTGAGTATTTAGCTTTATCAATGACATGTACTTTACAAATGTTTTAGAGATCCTACCAGTCTTTGAAAACATCCTTGTTCCTTGTTCCAGTTCCAGTTTTATGTATATATTCTGCCTTGCACCTGATTATTCCAACATCTGATGGGTGGCCTTGGGAAACTAATTCTCATATTGATTGTTTTTGCTGATTGTCTCCCCTTGTAGCTGATTTCTTCATTATTGTGTAAATTTAGATCATGAGCTCATGTTTAGCTAAACAGCTGACATTGTAAAAGGCTTAAGTGTGAACGCTCGTAAGCTTCAGGAGAAAGTCGGCAAAGATTTTTTTGTGTCCCTCCGATGAGTTGCCCGCAAGGACCCCATTTTTTAGAAGTGTTGGTCCAATACTCCCTCTAGAGGCAGGGGATTCAGACAGGGCTGCTTTGCAACCCCCGATCTGGGGCAGCGGCTGTGGTCGACCTGTGGTCAGGGCAGGAGCCTCTCCGCGTTGGTCCCAGTGACCCATCTGCCTGCGAACTTCGGTCACCTGGCAGGAAGGTACGATGCCCAGTCCTATGGTTAGCTGTGCAGCGAGGTGTACTGCGAGGACACGTTCCACACACACTTCAACAAAGAGGGCGGCCTGAGTGGAAATGTGAGTGTTTGGGAAGCTGTGCAGACAAAGAAGGCGCCCTTTGGCCTGGGCCAAATGCTTGTGACACTCCCCTGGTCCTGCCGGGCTCTGAGGGCCCTGCCCTGGGCCCCCTGCTCCCCTGCCCTTTGTTCAGTCACAGCAGAGATGGCCACACCCACTCCCTCAGTGAGGGCAGTGTTCCAACCTGCTTCAGCCCCGCCCCCTCTTCGCAGGTTACCATGGACTACCGATGCTGCATTCTGAGGCCAGGGCGTTCCAAGAATGCCAAGGGCAGACATGATGACCTTCAATGATTTCCTCTTGTGTCAGTTTTGGTCAACTTTAGGAGCTAAGAAATGGTCCCCTTTACAGAAATGTTCAAATTTACTGGCATTTCATATATTCTCTGCTATAACATTGTCCTGATTCTTTCTGTATATTCTTTACATATGTTTATGTTTTCCTTAATCAAAGTGTGTCTTTTAAATCTTTTCAAAGAATATTCTTTGGACTTACTAAATCACCTCAATTTTATACGTTTTCTGTTGTATTAAGTTCTGCTCATATCTTTATTTATATTTTTTCTATGTTCTCAGGGTTTGTTGTTTTGATCATCTGATGTCAATTAAAACACTTGGTTATTCATTTTAATAAATCTTTTTACTTATAAAGATTTGAACTTTTGAAGATTCCAGCTTACTTGTAAGTTTCTAAGGGTCAGGTCCTCTCCATTGTTGCTGGCCTAAGGCTTAGTTCACCATATAGCAATGTATATATTGACATATTTTCCCCTCGACTTTCTGTGATTCCCTACATCTCACCTTTCTTTGCAGACAAGCCATTTGAAATACCCTTCACTTATTTCACAGCCAATAAGTCTTTGAAATAATGTGTATTTTTGAGAGAAATCTTCTTATATCATTAGGCAGAAAATCTGACCTGCCATAGTTTTCAAAACAGCATAATTTCACTCTTCTCAATGATTAATCTGTTGTATTACACAACCTTTGAGTATTTAGCTTTATCAATGACATGTACTTTACAAATGTTTTAGAGATCCTACCAGTCTTTGAAAACATCCTTGTTCCTTGTTCCAGTTCCAGTTTTATGTATATATTCTGCCTTGCACCTGATTATTCCAACATCTGATGGGTGGCCTTGGGAAACTAATTCTCATATTGATTGTTTTTGCTGATTGTCTCCCCTTGTAGCTGATTTCTTCATTATTGTGTAAATTTAGATCATGAGCTCATGTTTAGCTAAACAGCTGACATTGTAAAAGGCTTAAGTGTGAACGCTCGTAAGCTTCAGGAGAAAGTCGGCAAAGATTTTTTTGTGTCCCTCCGATGAGTTGCCCGCAAGGACCCCATTTTTTAGAAGTGTTGGTCCAATACTCCCTCTAGAGGCAGGGGATTCAGACAGGGCTGCTTTGCAACCCCCGATCTGGGGCAGCGGCTGTGGTCGACCTGTGGTCAGGGCAGGAACCTCTCCGCATTGGTCCCAGTGACCCATCTGCCTGCGAACTTCGGTCACCTGGCAGGAAGGGACGATGCCCAGTCCTATGGTTAGCTGTGCAGCGAGGTGTACTGCGAGGACACGTTCCACACACACTTCAACAAAGAGGGCGGCCTGAGTGGAAATGTGAGTGTTTGGGAAGCTGTGCAGACAAAGAAGGCGCCCTTTGGCCTGGGCCAAATGCTTGTGACACTCCCCTGGTCCTGCCGGGCTCTGAGGGCCCTGCCCTGGGCCCCCTGCTCCCCTGCCCTTTGTTCAGTCACAGCAGAGATGGCCACACCCACTCCCTCAGTGAGGGCAGTGTTCCAACCTCCTTCAGCCCCACCCCCTCTCCGCAGGTTACCATGGACTACCGATGCTGCATTCTGAGGCCAGGGCGTTCCAAGAATGCCAAGGGCAGACATGATGACCTTCAATGATTTCCTCTTGTGTCAGTTTTGGTCAACTTTAGGAGCTAGGAAATGGTCCCCTTTACAGAAATGTTCAAATTTACTGGCATTTCATATATTCTCTGCTATAACATTGTCCTGATTCTTTCTGTATATTCTTTACATATGTTTATGTTTTCCTTAATCAAAGTGTGTCTTTTAAATCTTTTCAAAGAATATTCTTTGGACTTACTAAATCACCTCAATTTTATACGTTTTCTGTTGTATTAAGTTCTGCTCATATCTTTATTTATATTTTTTCTATGTTCTCAGGGTTTGTTGTTTGGATCATCTGATGTCAATTAAAACACTTGGTTATTCATTTTAATAAATCTTTTTACTTATAAAGATTTGAACTTTTGAAGATTCCAGCTTACTTGTAAGTTTCTAAGGGTCAGGTCCTCTCCATTGTTGCTGGCCTAAGGCTTAGTTCACCATATAGCAATGTATATATTGACATATTTTCCCCTCGACTTTCTGTGATTCCCTACATCTCACCTTTCTTTGCAGACAAGCCATTTGAAATACCCTTCACTTATTTCACAGCCAATAAGTCTTTGAAATAATGTGTATTTTTGAGAGAAATCTTCTTATATCATTAGCCAGAAAATCTGACCTGCCATAGTTTTCAAAACAGCATAATTTCACTCTTCTCAATGATTAATCTGTTGTATTACACAACCTTTGAGTATTTAGCTTTATCAATGACATGTACTTTACAAATGTTTTAGAGATCCTACCAGTCTTTGAAAACATCCTTGTTCCTTGTTCCAGTTCCAGTTTTATGTATATATTCTGCCTTGCACCTGATTATTCCAACATCTGATGGGTGGCCTTGGGAAACTAATTCTCATATTGATTGTTTTTGCTGATTGTCTCCCCTTGTAGCTGATTTCTTCATTATTGTGTAAATTTAGATCATGAGCTCATGTTTAGCTAAACAGCTGACATTGTAAAAGGCTTAAGTGTGAACGCTCGTAAGCTTCAGGAGAAAGTCGGCAAAGATTTTTTTGTGTCCCTCCGATGAGTTGCCCGCAAGGACCCCATTTTTTAGAAGTGTTGGTCCAATACTCCCTCTAGAGGCAGGGGATTCAGACAGGGCTGCTTTGCAACCCCCGATCTGGGGCAGCGGCTGTGGTCGACCTGTGGTCAGGGCAGGAGCCTCTCCGCGTTGGTCCCAGTGACCCATCTGCCTGCGAACTTCGGTCACCTGGCAGGAAGGTACGATGCCCAGTCCTATGGTTAGCTGTGCAGCGAGGTGTACTGCGAGGACACGTTCCACACACACTTCAACAAAGAGGGCGGCCTGAGTGGAAATGTGAGTGTTTGGGAAGCTGTGCAGACAAAGAAGGCGCCCTTTGGCCTGGGCCAAATGCTTGTGACACTCCCCTGGTCCTGCCGGGCTCTGAGGGCCCTGCCCTGGGCCCCCTGCTCCCCTGCCCTTTGTTCAGTCACAGCAGAGATGGCCACACCCACTCCCTCAGTGAGGGCAGTGTTCCAACCTGCTTCAGCCCCGCCCCCTCTCCGCAGGTTACCATGGACTACCGATGCTGCATTCTGAGGCCAGGGCGTTCCAAGAATGCCAAGGGCAGACATGATGACCTTCAATGATTTCCTCTTGTGTCAGTTTTGGTCAACTTTAGGAGCTAAGAAATGGTCCCCTTTACAGAAATGTTCAAATTTACTGGCATTTCATATATTCTCTGCTATAACATTGTCCTGATTCTTTCTGTATATTCTTTACATATGTTTATGTTTTCCTTAATCAAAGTGTGTCTTTTAAATCTTTTCAAAGAATATTCTTTGGACTTACTAAATCACCTCAATTTTATACGTTTTCTGTTGTATTAAGTTCTGCTCATATCTTTATTTATATTTTTTCTATGTTCTCAGGGTTTGTTGTTTTGATCATCTGATGTCAATTAAAACACTTGGTTATTCATTTTAATAAATCTTTTTACTTATAAAGATTTGAACTTTTGAAGATTCCAGCTTACTTGTAAGTTTCTAAGGGTCAGGTCCTCTCCATTGTTGCTGGCCTAAGGCTTAGTTCACCATATAGCAATGTATATATTGACATATTTTCCCCTCGACTTTCTGTGATTCCCTACATCTCACCTTTCTTTGCAGACAAGCCATTTGAAATACCCTTAACTTATTTCACAGCCAATAAGTCTTTGAAATAATGTGTATTTTTGAGAGAAATCTTCTTATATCATTAGGCAGAAAATCTGACCTGCCATAGTTTTCAAAACAGCATAATTTCACTCTTCTCAATGATTAATCTGTTGTATTACACAACCTTTGAGTATTTAGCTTTATCAATGACATGTACTTTACAAATGTTTTAGAGATCCTACCAGTCTTTGAAAACATCCTTGTTCCTTGTTCCAGTTCCAGTTTTATGTATATATTCTGCCTTGCACCTGATTATTCCAACATCTGATGGGTGGCCTTGGGAAACTAATTCTCATATTGATTGTTTTTGCTGATTGTCTCCCCTTGTAGCTGATTTCTTCATTATTGTGTAAATTTAGATCATGAGCTCATGTTTAGCTAAACAGCTGACATTGTAAAAGGCTTAAGTGTGAACGCTCGTAAGCTTCAGGAGAAAGTCGGCAAAGATTTTTTTGTGTCCCTCCGATGAGTTGCCCGCAAGGACCCCATTTTTTAGAAGTGTTGGTCCAATACTCCCTCTAGAGGCAGGGGATTCAGACAGGGCTGCTTTGCAACCCCCGATCTGGGGCAGCGGCTGTGGTCGACCTGTGGTCAGGGCAGGAGCCTCTCCGCGTTGGTCCCAGTGACCCATCTGCCTGCGAACTTCGGTCACCTGGCAGGAAGGTACGATGCCCAGTCCTATGGTTAGCTGTGCAGCGAGGTGTACTGCGAGGACACGTTCCACACACACTTCAACAAAGAGGGCGGCCTGAGTGGAAATGTGAGTGTTTGGGAAGCTGTGCAGACAAAGAAGGCGCCCTTTGGCCTGGGCCAAATGCTTGTGACACTCCCCTGGTCCTGCCGGGCTCTGAGGGCCCTGCCCTGGGCCCCCTGCTCCCCTGCCCTTTGTTCAGTCACAGCAGAGATGGCCACACCCACTCCCTCAGTGAGGGCAGTGTTCCAACCTGCTTCAGCCCCGCCCCCTCTTCGCAGGTTACCATGGACTACCGATGCTGCATTCTGAGGCCAGGGCGTTCCAAGAATGCCAAGGGCAGACATGATGACCTTCAATGATTTCCTCTTGTGTCAGTTTTGGTCAACTTTAGGAGCTAAGAAATGGTCCCCTTTACAGAAATGTTCAAATTTACTGGCATTTCATATATTCTCTGCTATAACATTGTCCTGATTCTTTCTGTATATTCTTTACATATGTTTATGTTTTCCTTAATCAAAGTGTGTCTTTTAAATCTTTTCAAAGAATATTCTTTGGACTTACTAAATCACCTCAATTTTATACGTTTTCTGTTGTATTAAGTTCTGCTCATATCTTTATTTATATTTTTTCTATGTTCTCAGGGTTTGTTGTTTGGATCATCTGATGTCAATTAAAACACTTGGTTATTCATTTTAATAAATCTTTTTACTTATAAAGATTTGAACTTTTGAAGATTCCAGCTTACTTGTAAGTTTCTAAGGGTCAGGTCCTCTCCATTGTTGCTGGCCTAAGGCTTAGTTCACCATATAGCAATGTATATATTGACATATTTTCCCCTCGACTTTCTGTGATTCCCTACATCTCACCTTTCTTTGCAGACAAGCCATTTGAAATACCCTTAACTTATTTCACAGCCAATAAGTCTTTGAAATAATGTGTATTTTTGAGAGAAATCTTCTTATATCATTAGGCAGAAAATCTGACCTGCCATAGTTTTCAAAACAGCATAATTTCACTCTTCTCAATGATTAATCTGTTGTATTACACAACCTTTGAGTATTTAGCTTTATCAATGACATGTACTTTACAAATGTTTTAGAGATCCTACCAGTCTTTGAAAACATCCTTGTTCCTTGTTCCAGTTCCAGTTTTATGTATATATTCTGCCTTGCACCTGATTATTCCAACATCTGATGGGTGGCCTTGGGAAACTAATTCTCATATTGATTGTTTTTGCTGATTGTCTCCCCTTGTAGCTGATTTCTTCATTATTGTGTAAATTTAGATCATGAGCTCATGTTTAGCTAAACAGCTGACATTGTAAAAGGCTTAAGTGTGAACGCTCGTAAGCTTCAGGAGAAAGTCGGCAAAGATTTTTTTGTGTCCCTCCGATGAGTTGCCCGCAAGGACCCCATTTTTTAGAAGTGTTGGTCCAATACTCCCTCTAGAGGCAGGGGATTCAGACAGGGCTGCTTTGCAACCCCCGATCTGGGGCAGCGGCTGTGGTCGACCTGTGGTCAGGGCAGGAACCTCTCCGCATTGGTCCCAGTGACCCATCTGCCTGCGAACTTCGGTCACCTGGCAGGAAGGGACGATGCCCAGTCCTATGGTTAGCTGTGCAGCGAGGTGTACTGCGAGGACACGTTCCACACACACTTCAACAAAGAGGGCGGCCTGAGTGGAAATGTGAGTGTTTGGGAAGCTGTGCAGACAAAGAAGGCACCCTTTGGCCTGGGCCAAATGCTTGTGACACTCCCCTGGTCCTGCCGGGCTCTGAGGGCCCTGCCCTGGGCCCCCTGCTCCCCTGCCCTTTGTTCAGTCACAGCAGAGATGGCCACACCCACTCCCTCAGTGAGGGCAGTGTTCCAACCTCCTTCAGCCCCGCCCCCTCTCCGCAGGTTACCATGGACTACCAATGCTGCATTCTGAGGCCAGGGCGTTCCAAGAATGCCAAGGGCAGACATGATGACCTTCAATGATTTCCTCTTGTGTCAGTTTTGGTCAACTTTAGGAGCTAGGAAATGGTCCCCTTTTTCAGAAATGTTCAAATTTACTGGCATTTCATATATTCTCTGCTATAACATTGTCCTGATTCTTTCTGTATATTCTTTACATATGTTTATGTTTTCCTTAATCAAAGTGTGTCTTTTAAATCTTTTCAAAGAATATTCTTTGGACTTACTAAATCACCTCAATTTTATACGTTTTCTGTTGTATTAAGTTCTGCTCATATCTTTATTTATATTTTTTCTATGTTCTCAGGGTTTGTTGTTTTGATCATCTGATGTCAATTAAAACACTTGGTTATTCATTTTAATAAATCTTTTTACTTATAAAGATTTGAACTTTTGAAGATTCCAGCTTACTTGTAAGTTTCTAAGGGTCAGGTCCTGTCCATTGTTGCTGGCCTAAGGCTTAGTTCACCATATAGCAATGTATATATTGACATATTTTCCCCTCGACTTTCTGTGATTCCCTACATCTCACCTTTCTTTGCAGACAAGCCATTTGAAATACCCTTCACTTATTTCACAGCCAATAAGTCTTTGAAATAATGTGTATTTTTGAGAGAAATCTTCTTATATCATTAGCCAGAAAATCTGACCTGCCATAGTTTTCAAAACAGCATAATTTCACTCTTCTCAATGATTAATCTGTTGTATTACACAACCTTTGAGTATTTAGCTTTATCAATGACATGTACTTTACAAATGTTTTAGAGATCCTACCAGTCTTTGAAAACATCCTTGTTCCTTGTTCCAGTTCCAGTTTTATGTATATATTCTGCCTTGCACCTGATTATTCCAACATCTGATGGGTGGCCTTGGGAAACTAATTCTCATATTGATTGTTTTTGCTGATTGTCTCCCCTTGTAGCTGATTTCTTCATTATTGTGTAAATTTAGATCATGAGCTCATGTTTAGCTAAACAGCTGACATTGTAAAAGGCTTAAGTGTGAACGCTCGTAAGCTTCAGGAGAAAGTCGGCAAAGATTTTTTTGTGTCCCTCCGATGAGTTGCCCGCAAGGACCCCATTTTTTAGAAGTGTTGGTCCAATACTCCCTCTAGAGGCAGGGGATTCAGACAGGGCTGCTTTGCAACCCCCGATCTGGGGCAGCGGCTGTGGCCGACCTGTGGTCGGGGCAGGAGCCTCTCCGCATTGGTCCCAGTGACCCATCTGCCTGCGAACTTCGGTCACCTGGCAGGAAGGTACGATGCCCAGTCCTATGGTTAGCTGTGCAGCGAGGTGTACTGCGAGGACACGTTCCACACACACTTCAACAAAGAGGGCGGCCTGAGTGGAAATGTGAGTGTTTGGGAAGCTGTGCAGACAAAGAAGGCGCCCTTTGGCCTGGGCCAAATGCTTGTGACACTCCCCTGGTCCTGCCGGGCTCTGAGGGCCCTGCCCTGGGCCCCCTGCTCCCCTGCCCTTTGTTCAGTCACAGCAGAGATGGCCACACCCACTCCCTCAGTGAGGGCAGTGTTCCAACCTCCTTCAGCCCCACCCCCTCTCCGCAGGTTACCATGGACTACCGATGCTGCATTCTGAGGCCAGGGCGTTCCAAGAATGCCAAGGGCAGACATGATGACCTTCAATGATTTCCTCTTGTGTCAGTTTTGGTCAACTTTAGGAGCTAGGAAATGGTCCCCTTTTTCAGAAATGTTCAAATTTACTGGCATTTCATATATTCTCTGCTATAACATTGTCCTGATTCTTTCTGTATATTCTTTACATATGTTTATGTTTTCCTTAATCAAAGTGTGTCTTTTAAATCTTTTCAAAGAATATTCTTTGGACTTACTAAATCACCTCAATTTTATACGTTTTCTGTTGTATTAAGTTCTGCTCATATCTTTATTTATATTTTTTCTATGTTCTCAGGGTTTGTTGTTTTGATCATCTGATGTCAATTAAAACACTTGGTTATTCATTTTAATAAATCTTTTTACTTATAAAGATTTGAACTTTTGAAGATTCCAGCTTACTTGTAAGTTTCTAAGGGTCAGGTCCTCTCCATTGTTGCTGGCCTAGGGCTTAGTTCACCCTATAGCAATGTATATATTGACATATTTTCCCCTCGACTTTCTGTGATTCCCTACATCTCACCTTTCTTTGCAGACAAGCCATTTGAAATACCCTTCACTTATTTCACAGCCAATAAGTCTTTGAAATAATGTGTATTTTTGAGAGAAATCTTCTTATATCATTAGGCAGAAAATCTGAGCTGCCATAGTTTTCAAAACAGCATAATTTCACTCTTCTCAATGATTAATCTGTTGTATTACACAACCTTTGAGTATTTAGCTTTATCAATGACATGTACTTTACAAATGTTTTAGAGATCCTACCAGTCCTTGAAAACATCCTTGTTTCTTGTTCCAGTTCCAGTTTTATGTATATATTCTGCCTTGCACCTGATTATTCCAACATCTGATGGGTGGCCTAGGGAAACTAATTCTCATATTGATTGTTTTTGCTGATTGTCTCCCCTTGTAGCTGATTTCTTCATTACTGTGTAAATTTAGATCATAAGCTCATGTTTAGCTAAACAGCTGACATTGTAAAAGGCTTAAGTGTGAACGCTCGTGAGCTTCAGGAGAAAGTCGGCAAAGATTTTTTTGTGTCCGTCTGATGAGTTGCCCGCAAGGACCCCATTTTTTAGAAGTGTTGGTCCAATACTCCCTCTAGAGGCAGGGGATTCAGACAGGGCTGCTTTGCAACCCCCGATCTGGGGCAGCGGCTGTGGTCGACCTGTGGTCAGGGCAGGAGCCTCTCCGCGTTGGTCCCAGTGACCCATCTGCCTGCGAACTTCGGTCACGTGGCAGGAAGGTACGATGCCCAGTCCTATGGTTAGCTGTGCAGCGAGGTGTACTGCGAGGACACGTTCCACACACACTTCAAGAAAGAGGGCGGCCTGAGTGGAAATGTGAGTGTTTGGGAAGCTGTGCAGAAAAAGAAGGCGCCCTTTGGCCTGGGCCAAATGCTTGTGACACTCCCCTGGTCCTGCCGGGCTCTGAGGGCCCTGCCCTGGGCCCCCTGCTCCCCTGCCCTTTGTTCAGTCACAGCAGAGATGGCCACACCCACTCCCTCAGTGAGGGCAGTGTTCCAACCTCCTTCAGCCCCACCTCCTCTCCGCAGGTTACCATGGACTACCGATGCTGCATTCTGAGGCCAGGGCGTTCCAAGAATGCCAAGGGCAGACATGATGACCTTCAATGATTTCCTCTTGTGTCAGTTTTGGTCAACTTTAGGAGCTAGGAAATGGTCCCCTTTACAGAAATGTTCAAATTTACTGGCATTTCATATATTCTCTGCTATAACATTGTCCTGATTCTTTCTGTATATTCTTTACATATGTTTATGTTTTCCTTAATCAAAGTGTGTCTTTTAAATCTTTTCAAAGAATATTCTTTGGACTTACTAAATCACCTCAATTTTATACGTTTTCTGTTGTATTAAGTTCTGCTCATATCTTTATTTATATTTTTTCTATGTTCTCAGGGTTTGTTGTTTTGATCATCTGATGTCAATTAAAACACTTGGTTATTCATTTTAATAAATCTTTTTACTTATAAAGATTTGAACTTTTGAAGATTCCAGCTTACTTGTAAGTTTCTAAGGGTCAGGTCCTCTCCATTGTTGCTGGCCTAAGGCTTAGTTCACCATATAGCAATGTATATATTGACATATTTTCCCCTCGACTTTCTGTGATTCCCTACATCTCACCTTTCTTTGCAGACAAGCCATTTGAAATACCCTTAACTTATTTCACAGCCAATAAGTCTTTGAAATAATGTGTATTTTTGAGAGAAATCTTCTTATATCATTAGGCAGAAAATCTGACCTGCCATAGTTTTCAAAACAGCATAATTTCACTCTTCTCAATGATTAATCTGTTGTATTACACAACCTTTGAGTATTTAGCTTTATCAATGACATGTACTTTACAAATGTTTTAGAGATCCTACCAGTCTTTGAAAACATCCTTGTTCCTTGTTCCAGTTCCAGTTTTATGTATATATTCTGCCTTGCACCTGATTATTCCAACATCTGATGGGTGGCCTTGGGAAACTAATTCTCATATTGATTGTTTTTGCTGATTGTCTCCCCTTGTAGCTGATTTCTTCATTATTGTGTAAATTTAGATCATGAGCTCATGTTTAGCTAAACAGCTGACATTGTAAAAGGCTTAAGTGTGAACGCTCGTAAGCTTCAGGAGAAAGTCGGCAAAGATTTTTTTGTGTCCCTCCGATGAGTTGCCCGCAAGGACCCCATTTTTTAGAAGTGTTGGTCCAATACTCCCTCTAGAGGCAGGGGATTCAGACAGGGCTGCTTTGCAACCCCCGATCTGGGGCAGCGGCTGTGGTCGACCTGTGGTCAGGGCAGGAACCTCTCCGCATTGGTCCCAGTGACCCATCTGCCTGCGAACTTCGGTCACCTGGCAGGAAGGGACGATGCCCAGTCCTATGGTTAGCTGTGCAGCGAGGTGTACTGCGAGGACACGTTCCACACACACTTCAACAAAGAGGGCGGCCTGAGTGGAAATGTGAGTGTTTGGGAAGCTGTGCAGACAAAGAAGGCACCCTTTGGCCTGGGCCAAATGCTTGTGACACTCCCCTGGTCCTGCCGGGCTCTGAGGGCCCTGCCCTGGGCCCCCTGCTCCCCTGCCCTTTGTTCAGTCACAGCAGAGATGGCCACACCCACTCCCTCAGTGAGGGCAGTGTTCCAACCTCCTTCAGCCCCGCCCCCTCTCCGCAGGTTACCATGGACTACCAATGCTGCATTCTGAGGCCAGGGCGTTCCAAGAATGCCAAGGGCAGACATGATGACCTTCAATGATTTCCTCTTGTGTCAGTTTTGGTCAACTTTAGGAGCTAGGAAATGGTCCCCTTTTTCAGAAATGTTCAAATTTACTGGCATTTCATATATTCTCTGCTATAACATTGTCCTGATTCTTTCTGTATATTCTTTACATATGTTTATGTTTTCCTTAATCAAAGTGTGTCTTTTAAATCTTTTCAAAGAATATTCTTTGGACTTACTAAATCACCTCAATTTTATACGTTTTCTGTTGTATTAAGTTCTGCTCATATCTTTATTTATATTTTTTCTATGTTCTCAGGGTTTGTTGTTTTGATCATCTGATGTCAATTAAAACACTTGGTTATTCATTTTAATAAATCTTTTTACTTATAAAGATTTGAACTTTTGAAGATTCCAGCTTACTTGTAAGTTTCTAAGGGTCAGGTCCTGTCCATTGTTGCTGGCCTAAGGCTTAGTTCACCATATAGCAATGTATATATTGACATATTTTCCCCTCGACTTTCTGTGATTCCCTACATCTCACCTTTCTTTGCAGACAAGCCATTTGAAATACCCTTCACTTATTTCACAGCCAATAAGTCTTTGAAATAATGTGTATTTTTGAGAGAAATCTTCTTATATCATTAGCCAGAAAATCTGACCTGCCATAGTTTTCAAAACAGCATAATTTCACTCTTCTCAATGATTAATCTGTTGTATTACACAACCTTTGAGTATTTAGCTTTATCAATGACATGTACTTTACAAATGTTTTAGAGATCCTACCAGTCTTTGAAAACATCCTTGTTCCTTGTTCCAGTTCCAGTTTTATGTATATATTCTGCCTTGCACCTGATTATTCCAACATCTGATGGGTGGCCTTGGGAAACTAATTCTCATATTGATTGTTTTTGCTGATTGTCTCCCCTTGTAGCTGATTTCTTCATTATTGTGTAAATTTAGATCATGAGCTCATGTTTAGCTAAACAGCTGACATTGTAAAAGGCTTAAGTGTGAACGCTCGTAAGCTTCAGGAGAAAGTCGGCAAAGATTTTTTTGTGTCCCTCCGATGAGTTGCCCGCAAGGACCCCATTTTTTAGAAGTGTTGGTCCAATACTCCCTCTAGAGGCAGGGGATTCAGACAGGGCTGCTTTGCAACCCCCGATCTGGGGCAGCGGCTGTGGCCGACCTGTGGTCGGGGCAGGAGCCTCTCCGCATTGGTCCCAGTGACCCATCTGCCTGCGAACTTCGGTCACCTGGCAGGAAGGTACGATGCCCAGTCCTATGGTTAGCTGTGCAGCGAGGTGTACTGCGAGGACACGTTCCACACACACTTCAACAAAGAGGGCGGCCTGAGTGGAAATGTGAGTGTTTGGGAAGCTGTGCAGACAAAGAAGGCGCCCTTTGGCCTGGGCCAAATGCTTGTGACACTCCCCTGGTCCTGCCGGGCTCTGAGGGCCCTGCCCTGGGCCCCCTGCTCCCCTGCCCTTTGTTCAGTCACAGCAGAGATGGCCACACCCACTCCCTCAGTGAGGGCAGTGTTCCAACCTCCTTCAGCCCCACCCCCTCTCCGCAGGTTACCATGGACTACCGATGCTGCATTCTGAGGCCAGGGCGTTCCAAGAATGCCAAGGGCAGACATGATGACCTTCAATGATTTCCTCTTGTGTCAGTTTTGGTCAACTTTAGGAGCTAGGAAATGGTCCCCTTTTTCAGAAATGTTCAAATTTACTGGCATTTCATATATTCTCTGCTATAACATTGTCCTGATTCTTTCTGTATATTCTTTACATATGTTTATGTTTTCCTTAATCAAAGTGTGTCTTTTAAATCTTTTCAAAGAATATTCTTTGGACTTACTAAATCACCTCAATTTTATACGTTTTCTGTTGTATTAAGTTCTGCTCATATCTTTATTTATATTTTTTCTATGTTCTCAGGGTTTGTTGTTTTGATCATCTGATGTCAATTAAAACACTTGGTTATTCATTTTAATAAATCTTTTTACTTATAAAGATTTGAACTTTTGAAGATTCCAGCTTACTTGTAAGTTTCTAAGGGTCAGGTCCTCTCCATTGTTGCTGGCCTAGGGCTTAGTTCACCCTATAGCAATGTATATATTGACATATTTTCCCCTCGACTTTCTGTGATTCCCTACATCTCACCTTTCTTTGCAGACAAGCCATTTGAAATACCCTTCACTTATTTCACAGCCAATAAGTCTTTGAAATAATGTGTATTTTTGAGAGAAATCTTCTTATATCATTAGGCAGAAAATCTGAGCTGCCATAGTTTTCAAAACAGCATAATTTCACTCTTCTCAATGATTAATCTGTTGTATTACACAACCTTTGAGTATTTAGCTTTATCAATGACATGTACTTTACAAATGTTTTAGAGATCCTACCAGTCCTTGAAAACATCCTTGTTTCTTGTTCCAGTTCCAGTTTTATGTATATATTCTGCCTTGCACCTGATTATTCCAACATCTGATGGGTGGCCTAGGGAAACTAATTCTCATATTGATTGTTTTTGCTGATTGTCTCCCCTTGTAGCTGATTTCTTCATTACTGTGTAAATTTAGATCATAAGCTCATGTTTAGCTAAACAGCTGACATTGTAAAAGGCTTAAGTGTGAACGCTCGTGAGCTTCAGGAGAAAGTCGGCAAAGATTTTTTTGTGTCCGTCTGATGAGTTGCCCGCAAGGACCCCATTTTTTAGAAGTGTTGGTCCAATACTCCCTCTAGAGGCAGGGGATTCAGACAGGGCTGCTTTGCAACCCCCGATCTGGGGCAGCGGCTGTGGTCGACCTGTGGTCAGGGCAGGAGCCTCTCCGCGTTGGTCCCAGTGACCCATCTGCCTGCGAACTTCGGTCACGTGGCAGGAAGGTACGATGCCCAGTCCTATGGTTAGCTGTGCAGCGAGGTGTACTGCGAGGACACGTTCCACACACACTTCAAGAAAGAGGGCGGCCTGAGTGGAAATGTGAGTGTTTGGGAAGCTGTGCAGAAAAAGAAGGCGCCCTTTGGCCTGGGCCAAATGCTTGTGACACTCCCCTGGTCCTGCCGGGCTCTGAGGGCCCTGCCCTGGGCCCCCTGCTCCCCTGCCCTTTGTTCAGTCACAGCAGAGATGGCCACACCCACTCCCTCAGTGAGGGCAGTGTTCCAACCTCCTTCAGCCCCACCTCCTCTCCGCAGGTTACCATGGACTACCGATGCTGCATTCTGAGGCCAGGGCGTTCCAAGAATGCCAAGGGCAGACATGATGACCTTCAATGATTTCCTCTTGTGTCAGTTTTGGTCAACTTTAGGAGCTAGGAAATGGTCCCCTTTACAGAAATGTTCAAATTTACTGGCATTTCATATATTCTCTGCTATAACATTGTCCTGATTCTTTCTGTATATTCTTTACATATGTTTATGTTTTCCTTAATCAAAGTGTGTCTTTTAAATCTTTTCAAAGAATATTCTTTGGACTTACTAAATCACCTCAATTTTATACGTTTTCTGTTGTATTAAGTTCTGCTCATATCTTTATTTATATTTTTTCTATGTTCTCAGGGTTTGTTGTTTTGATCATCTGATGTCAATTAAAACACTTGGTTATTCATTTTAATAAATCTTTTTACTTATAAAGATTTGAACTTTTGAAGATTCCAGCTTACTTGTAAGTTTCTAAGGGTCAGGTCCTCTCCATTGTTGCTGGCCTAAGGCTTAGTTCACCATATAGCAATGTATATATTGACATATTTTCCCCTCGACTTTCTGTGATTCCCTACATCTCACCTTTCTTTGCAGACAAGCCATTTGAAATACCCTTCACTTATTTCACAGCCAATAAGTCTTTGAAATAATGTATATTTTTGAGAGAAATCTTCTTATATCATTAGGCAGAAAATCTGACCTGCCATAGTTTTCAAAACAGCATAATTTCACTCTTCTCAATGATTAATCTGTTGTATTACACAACCTTTGAGTATTTAGCTTTATCAATGACATGTACTTTACAAATGTTTTAGAGATCCTACCAGTCTTTGAAAACATCCTTGTTCCTTGTTCCAGTTCCAGTTTTATGTATATATTCTGCCTTGCACCTGATTATTCCAACATCTGATGGGTGGCCTTGGGAAACTAATTCTCATATTGATTGTTTTTGCTGATTGTCTCCCCTTGTAGCTGATTTCTTCATTATTGTGTAAATTTAGATCATGAGCTCATGTTTAGCTAAACAGCTGACATTGTAAAAGGCTTAAGTGTGAACGCTCGTAAGCTTCAGGAGAAAGTCGGCAAAGATTTTTTTGTGTCCCTCCGATGAGTTGCCCGCAAGGACCCCATTTTTTAGAAGTGTTGGTCCAATACGCCCTCTAGAGGCAGGGGATTCAGACAGGGCTGCTTTGCAACCCCCGATCTGGGGCAGCGGCTGTGGTCGACCTGTGGTCAGGGCAGGAGCCTCTCCGCGTTGGTCCCAGTGACCCATCTGCCTGCGAACTTCGGTCACCTGGCAGGAAGGTACGATGCCCAGTCCTATGGTTAGCTGTGCAGCGAGGTGTACTGCGAGGACACGTTCCACACACACTTCAACAAAGAGGGCGGCCTGAGTGGAAATGTGAGTGTTTGGGAAGCTGTGCGGACAAAGAAGGCGCCCTTTGGCCTGGGCCAAATGCTTGTGACACTCCCCTGGTCCTGCCGGGCTCTGAGGGCCCTGCCCTGGGCCCCCTGCTCCCCTGCCCTTTGTTCAGTCACAGCAGAGATGGCCACACCCACTCCCTCAGTGAGGGCAGTGTTCCAACCTCCTTCAGCCCCACCCCCTCTCCGCAGGTTACCATGGACTACCGATGCTGCATTCTGAGGCCAGGGCGTTCCAAGAATGCCAAGGGCAGACATGATGACCTTCAATGATTTCCTCTTGTGTCAGTTTTGGTCAACTTTAGGAGCTAGGAAATGGTCCCCTTTTTCAGAAATGTTCAAATTTACTGGCATTTCATATATTCTCTGCTATAACATTGTCCTGATTCTTTCTGTATATTCTTTACATATGTTTATGTTTTCCTTAATCAAAGTGTGTCTTTTAAATCTTTTCAAAGAATATTCTTTGGACTTACTAAATCACCTCAATTTTATACGTTTTCTGTTGTATTAAGTTCTGCTCATATCTTTATTTATATTTTTTCTATGTTCTCAGGGTTTGTTGTTTTGATCATCTGATGTCAATTAAAACACTTGGTTATTCATTTTAATAAATCTTTTTACTTATAAAGATTTGAACTTTTGAAGATTCCAGCTTACTTGTAAGTTTCTAAGGGTCAGGTCCTCTCCATTGTTGCTGGCCTAGGGCTTAGTTCACCCTATAGCAATGTATATATTGACATATTTTCCCCTCGACTTTCTGTGATTCCCTACATCTCACCTTTCTTTGCAGACAAGCCATTTGAAATACCCTTCACTTATTTCACAGCCAATAAGTCTTTGAAATAATGTGTATTTTTGAGAGAAATCTTCTTATATCATTAGGCAGAAAATCTGAGCTGCCATAGTTTTCAAAACAGCATAATTTCACTCTTCTCAATGATTAATCTGTTGTATTACACAACCTTTGAGTATTTAGCTTTATCAATGACATGTACTTTACAAATGTTTTAGAGATCCTACCAGTCCTTGAAAACATCCTTGTTTCTTGTTCCAGTTCCAGTTTTATGTATATATTCTGCCTTGCACCTGATTATTCCAACATCTGATGGGTGGCCTAGGGAAACTAATTCTCATATTGATTGTTTTTGCTGATTGTCTCCCCTTGTAGCTGATTTCTTCATTACTGTGTAAATTTAGATCATAAGCTCATGTTTAGCTAAACAGCTGACATTGTAAAAGGCTTAAGTGTGAACGCTCGTGAGCTTCAGGAGAAAGTCGGCAAAGATTTTTTTGTGTCCGTCTGATGAGTTGCCCGCAAGGACCCCATTTTTTAGAAGTGTTGGTCCAATACTCCCTCTAGAGGCAGGGGATTCAGACAGGGCTGCTTTGCAACCCCCGATCTGGGGCAGCGGCTGTGGTCGACCTGTGGTCAGGGCAGGAGCCTCTCCGCGTTGGTCCCAGTGACCCATCTGCCTGCGAACTTCGGTCACGTGGCAGGAAGGTACGATGCCCAGTCCTATGGTTAGCTGTGCAGCGAGGTGTACTGCGAGGACACGTTCCACACACACTTCAAGAAAGAGGGCGGCCTGAGTGGAAATGTGAGTGTTTGGGAAGCTGTGCAGACAAAGAAGGCGCCCTTTGGCCTGGGCCAAATGCTTGTGACACTCCCCTGGTCCTGCCGGGCTCTGAGGGCCCTGCCCTGGGCCCCCTGCTCCCCTGCCCTTTGTTCAGTCACAGCAGAGATGGCCACACCCACTCCCTCAGTGAGGGCAGTGTTCCAACCTCCTTCAGCCCCACCTCCTCTCCGCAGGTTACCATGGACTACCGATGCTGCATTCTGAGGCCAGGGCGTTCCAAGAATGCCAAGGGCAGACATGATGACCTTCAATGATTTCCTCTTGTGTCAGTTTTGGTCAACTTTAGGAGCTAGGAAATGGTCCCCTTTACAGAAATGTTCAAATTTACTGGCATTTCATATATTCTCTGCTATAACATTGTCCTGATTCTTTCTGTATATTCTTTACATATGTTTATGTTTTCCTTAATCAAAGTGTGTCTTTTAAATCTTTTCAAAGAATATTCTTTGGACTTACTAAATCACCTCAATTTTATACGTTTTCTGTTGTATTAAGTTCTGCTCATATCTTTATTTATATTTTTTCTATGTTCTCAGGGTTTGTTGTTTTGATCATCTGATGTCAATTAAAACACTTGGTTATTCATTTTAATAAATCTTTTTACTTAGAAAGATTTGAACTTTTGAAGATTCCAGCTTACTTGTAAGTTTCTAAGGGTCAGGTCCTCTCCATTGTTGCTGGCCTAAGGCTTAGTTCACCATATAGCAATGTATATATTGACATATTTTCCCCTCGACTTTCTGTGATTCCCTACATCTCACCTTTCTTTGCAGACAAGCCATTTGAAATACCCTTCACTTATTTCACAGCCAATAAGTCTTTGAAATAATGTATATTTTTGAGAGAAATCTTCTTATATCATTAGGCAGAAAATCTGACCTGCCATAGTTTTCAAAACAGCATAATTTCACTCTTCTCAATGATTAATCTGTTGTATTACACAACCTTTGAGTATTTAGCTTTATCAATGACATGTACTTTACAAATGTTTTAGAGATCCTACCAGTCTTTGAAAACATCCTTGTTCCTTGTTCCAGTTCCAGTTTTATGTATATATTCTGCCTTGCACCTGATTATTCCAACATCTGATGGGTGGCCTTGGGAAACTAATTCTCATATTGATTGTTTTTGCTGATTGTCTCCCCTTGTAGCTGATTTCTTCATTATTGTGTAAATTTAGATCATGAGCTCATGTTTAGCTAAACAGCTGACATTGTAAAAGGCTTAAGTGTGAACGCTCGTAAGCTTCAGGAGAAAGTCGGCAAAGATTTTTTTGTGTCCCTCCGATGAGTTGCCCGCAAGGACCCCATTTTTTAGAAGTGTTGGTCCAATACGCCCTCTAGAGGCAGGGGATTCAGACAGGGCTGCTTTGCAACCCCCGATCTGGGGCAGCGGCTGTGGTCGACCTGTGGTCAGGGCAGGAGCCTCTCCGCGTTGGTCCCAGTGACCCATCTGCCTGTGAACTTCGGTCACCTGGCAGGAAGGTACGATGCCCAGTCCTATGGTTAGCTGTGCAGCGAGGTGTACTGCGAGGACACGTTCCACACACACTTCAACAAAGAGGGCGGCCTGAGTGGAAATGTGAGTGTTTGGGAAGCTGTGCAGACAAAGAAGGCGCCCTTTGGCCTGGGCCAAATGCTTGTGACACTCCCCTGGTCCTGCCGGGCTCTGAGGGCCCTGCCCTGGGCCCCCTGCTCCCCTGCCCTTTGTTCAGTCACAGCAGAGATGGCCACACCCACTCCCTCAGTGAGGGCAGTGTTCCAACCTCCTTCAGCCCCACCCCCTCTCCGCAGGTTACCATGGACTACCGATGCTGCATTCTGAGGCCAGGGCGTTCCAAGAATGCCAAGGGCAGACATGATGACCTTCAATGATTTCCTCTTGTGTCAGTTTTGGTCAACTTTAGGAGCTAGGAAATGGTCCCCTTTACAGAAATGTTCAAATTTACTGGCATTTCATATATTCTCTGCTATAACATTGTCCTGATTCTTTCTGTATATTCTTTACATATGTTTATGTTTTCCTTAATCAAAGTGTGTCTTTTAAATCTTTTCAAAGAATATTCTTTGGACTTACTAAATCACCTCAATTTTATACGTTTTCTGTTGTATTAAGTTCTGCTCATATCTTTATTTATATTTTTTCTATGTTCTCAGGGTTTGTTGTTTTGATCATCTGATGTCAATTAAAACACTTGGTTATTCATTTTAATAAATCTTTTTACTTATAAAGATTTGAACTTTTGAAGATTCCAGCTTACTTGTAAGTTTCTAAGGGTCAGGTCCTCTCCATTGTTGCTGGCCTAAGGCTTAGTTCACCATATAGCAATGTATATATTGACATATTTTCCCCTCGACTTTCTGTGATTCCCTACATCTCACCTTTCTTTGCAGACAAGCCATTTGAAATACCCTTCACTTATTTCACAGCCAATAAGTCTTTGAAATAATGTGTATTTTTGAGAGAAATCTTCTTATATCATTAGGCAGAAAATCTGACCTGCCATAGTTTTCAAAACAGCATAATTTCACTCTTCTCAATGATTAATCTGTTGTATTACACAACCTTTGAGTATTTAGCTTTATCAATGACATGTACTTTACAAATGTTTTAGAGATCCTACCAGTCTTTGAAAACATCCTTGTTCCTTGTTCCAGTTCCAGTTTTATGTATATATTCTGCCTTGCACCTGATTATTCCAACATCTGATGGGTGGCCTTGGGAAACTAATTCTCATATTGATTGTTTTTGCTGATTGTCTCCCCTTGTAGCTGATTTCTTCATTATTGTGTAAATTTAGATCATGAGCTCATGTTTAGCTAAACAGCTGACATTGTAAAAGGCTTAAGTGTGAACGCTCGTAAGCTTCAGGAGAAAGTCGGCAAAGATTTTTTTGTGTCCCTCCGATGAGTTGCCCGCAAGGACCCCATTTTTTAGAAGTGTTGGTCCAATACTCCCTCTAGAGGCAGGGGATTCAGACAGGGCTGCTTTGCAACCCCCGATCTGGGGCAGCGGCTGTGGTCGACCTGTGGTCAGGGCAGGAGCCTCTCCGCGTTGGTCCCAGTGACCCATCTGCCTGCGAACTTCGGTCACCTGGCAGGAAGGTACGATGCCCAGTCCTATGGTTAGCTGTGCAGCGAGGTGTACTGCGAGGACACGTTCCACACACACTTCAACAAAGAGGGCGGCCTGAGTGGAAATGTGAGTGTTTGGGAAGCTGTGCAGACAAAGAAGGCGCCCTTTGGCCTGGGCCAAATGCTTGTGACACTCCCCTGGTCCTTCCGGGCTCTGAGGGCCCTGCCCTGTGCACCCTGCTCCCCTGCCCTTTGTTCAGTCACAGCAGAGATGGCCACACCCACTCCCTCAGTGAGGGCAGTGTTCCAACCTGCTTCAGCCCCGCCCCCTCTCCGCAGGTTACCATGGACTACCGATGCTGCATTCTGAGGCCAGGGCGTTCCAAGAATGCCAAGGGCAGACATGATGACCTTCAATGATTTCCTCTTGTGTCAGTTTTGGTCAACTTTAGGAGCTAGGAAATGGTCCCCTTTACAGAAATGTTCAAATTTACTGGCATTTCATATATTCTCTGCTATAACATTGTCCTGATTCTTTCTGTATATTCTTTACATATGTTTATGTTTTCCTTAATCAAAGTGTGTCTTTTAAATCTTTTCAAAGAATATTCTTTGGACTTACTAAATCACCTCAATTTTATACGTTTTCTGTTGTATTAAGTTCTGCTCATATCTTTATTTATATTTTTTCTATGTTCTCAGGGTTTGTTGTTTTGATCATCTGATGTCAATTAAAACACTTGGTTATTCATTTTAATAAATCTTTTTACTTATAAAGATTTGAACTTTTGAAGATTCCAGCTTACTTGTAAGTTTCTAAGGGTCAGGTCCTCTCCATTGTTGCTGGCCTAAGGCTTAGTTCACCCTATAGCAATGTATATATTGACATATTTTCCCCTCGACTTTCTGTGATTCCCTACATCTCACCTTTCTTTGCAGACAAGCCATTTGAAATACCCTTCACTTATTTCACAGCCAATAAGTCTTTGAAATAATGTGTATTTTTGAGAGAAATCTTCTTATATCATTAGGCAGAAAATCTGACCTGCCATAGTTTTCAAAACAGCATAATTTCACTCTTCTCAATGATTAATCTGTTGTATTACACAACCTTTGAGTATTTAGCTTTATCAATGACATGTACTTTACAAATGTTTTAGAGATCCTACCAGTCTTTGAAAACATCCTTGTTCCTTGTTCCAGTTCCAGTTTTATGTATATATTCTGCCTTGCACCTGATTATTCCAACATCTGATGGGTGGCCTTGGGAAACTAATTCTCATATTGATTGTTTTTGCTGATTGTCTCCCCTTGTAGCTGATTTCTTCATTATTGTGTAAATTTAGATCATGAGCTCATGTTTAGCTAAACAGCTGACATTGTAAAAGGCTTAAGTGTGAACGCTCGTAAGCTTCAGGAGAAAGTCGGCAAAGATTTTTTTGTGTCCCTCCGATGAGTTGCCCGCAAGGACCCCATTTTTTAGAAGTGTTGGTCCAATACTCCCTCTAGAGGCAGGGGATTCAGACAGGGCTGCTTTGCAACCCCCGATCTGGGGCAGCGGCTGTGGTCGACCTGTGGTCAGGGCAGGAGCCTCTCCGCGTTGGTCCCAGTGACCCATCTGCCTGCGAACTTCGGTCACCTGGCAGGAAGGTACGATGCCCAGTCCTATGGTTAGCTGTGCAGCGAGGTGTACTGCGAGGACACGTTCCACACACACTTCAACAAAGAGGGCGGCCTGAGTGGAAATGTGAGTGTTTGGGAAGCTGTGCAGACAAAGAAGGCGCCCTTTGGCCTGGGCCAAATGCTTGTGACACTCCCCTGGTCCTTCCGGGCTCTGAGGGCCCTGCCCTGTGCACCCTGCTCCCCTGCCCTTTGTTCAGTCACAGCAGAGATGGCCACACCCACTCCCTCAGTGAGGGCAGTGTTCCAACCTGCTTCAGCCCCGCCCCCTCTCCGCAGGTTACCATGGACTACCGATGCTGCATTCTGAGGCCAGGGCGTTCCAAGAATGCCAAGGGCAGACATGATGACCTTCAATGATTTCCTCTTGTGTCAGTTTTGGTCAACTTTAGGAGCTAGGAAATGGTCCCCTTTACAGAAATGTTCAAATTTACTGGCATTTCATATATTCTCTGCTATAACATTGTCCTGATTCTTTCTGTATATTCTTTACATATGTTTATGTTTTCCTTAATCAAAGTGTGTCTTTTAAATCTTTTCAAAGAATATTCTTTGGACTTACTAAATCACCTCAATTTTATACGTTTTCTGTTGTATTAAGTTCTGCTCATATCTTTATTTATATTTTTTCTATGTTCTCAGGGTTTGTTGTTTTGATCATCTGATGTCAATTAAAACACTTGGTTATTCATTTTAATAAATCTTTTTACTTATAAAGATTTGAACTTTTGAAGATTCCAGCTTACTTGTAAGTTTCTAAGGGTCAGGTCCTCTCCATTGTTGCTGGCCTAAGGCTTAGTTCACCCTATAGCAATGTATATATTGACATATTTTCCCCTCGACTTTCTGTGATTCCCTACATCTCACCTTTCTTTGCAGACAAGCCATTTGAAATACCCTTCACTTATTTCACAGCCAATAAGTCTTTGAAATAATGTGTATTTTTGAGAGAAATCTTCTTATATCATTAGGCAGAAAATCTGACCTGCCATAGTTTTCAAAACAGCATAATTTCACTCTTCTCAATGATTAATCTGTTGTATTACACAACCTTTGAGTATTTAGCTTTATCAATGACATGTACTTTACAAATGTTTTAGAGATCCTACCAGTCTTTGAAAACATCCTTGTTCCTTGTTCCAGTTCCAGTTTTATGTATATATTCTGCCTTGCACCTGATTATTCCAACATCTGATGGGTGGCCTTGGGAAACTAATTCTCATATTGATTGTTTTTGCTGATTGTCTCCCCTTGTAGCTGATTTCTTCATTATTGTGTAAATTTAGATCATGAGCTCATGTTTAGCTAAACAGCTGACATTGTAAAAGGCTTAAGTGTGAACGCTCGTAAGCTTCAGGAGAAAGTCGGCAAAGATTTTTTTGTGTCCCTCCGATGAGTTGCCCGCAAGGACCCCATTTTTTAGAAGTGTTGGTCCAATACTCCCTCTAGAGGCAGGGGATTCAGACAGGGCTGCTTTGCAACCCCCGATCTGGGGCAGCGGCTGTGGTCGACCTGTCGTCAGGGCAGGAGCCTCTCCGCGTTGGTCCCAGTGACCCATCTGCCTGCGAACTTCGGTCACCTGGCAGGAAGGTACGATGCCCAGTCCTATGGTTAGCTGTGCAGCGAGGTGTACTGCGAGGACACGTTCCACACACACTTCAACAAAGAGGGCGGCCTGAGTGGAAATGTGAGTGTTTGGGAAGCTGTGCAGACAAAGAAGGCGCCCTTTGGCCTGGGCCAAATGCTTGTGACACTCCCCTGGTCCTGCCGGGCTCTGAGGGCCCTGCCCTGGGCCCCCTGCTCCCCTGCCCTTTGTTCAGTCACAGCAGAGATGGCCACACCCACTCCCTCAGTGAGGGCAGTGTTCCAACCTCCTTCAGCCCCACCCCCTCTCCGCAGGTTACCATGGACTACCGATGCTGCATTCTGAGGCCAGGGCGTTCCAAGAATGCCAAGGGCAGACATGATGACCTTCAATGATTTCCTCTTGTGTCAGTTTTGGTCAACTTTAGGAGCTAGGAAATGGTCCCCTTTACAGAAATGTTCAAATTTACTGGCATTTCATATATTCTCTGCTATAACATTGTCCTGATTCTTTCTGTATATTCTTTACATATGTTTATGTTTTCCTTAATCAAAGTGTGTCTTTTAAATCTTTTCAAAGAATATTCTTTGGACTTACTAAATCACCTCAATTTTATACGTTTTCTGTTGTATTAAGTTCTGCTCATATCTTTATTTATATTTTTTCTATGTTCTCAGGGTTTGTTGTTTGGATCATCTGATGTCAATTAAAACACTTGGTTATTCATTTTAATAAATCTTTTTACTTATAAAGATTTGAACTTTTGAAGATTCCAGCTTACTTGTAAGTTTCTAAGGGTCAGGTCCTCTCCATTGTTGCTGGCCTAAGGCTTAGTTCACCATATAGCAATGTATATATTGACATATTTTCCCCTCGACTTTCTGTGATTCCCTACATCTCACCTTTCTTTGCAGACAAGCCATTTGAAATACCCTTCACTTATTTCACAGCCAATAAGTCTTTGAAATAATGTGTATTTTTGAGAGAAATCTTCTTATATCATTAGGCAGAAAATCTGACCTGCCATAGTTTTCAAAACAGCATAATTTCACTCTTCTCAATGATTAATCTGTTGTATTACACAACCTTTGAGTATTTAGCTTTATCAATGACATGTACTTTACAAATGTTTTAGAGATCCTACCAGTCTTTGAAAACATCCTTGTTCCTTGTTCCAGTTCCAGTTTTATGTATATATTCTGCCTTGCACCTGATTATTCCAACATCTGATGGGTGGCCTTGGGAAACTAATTCTCATATTGATTGTTTTTGCTGATTGTCTCCCCTTGTAGCTGATTTCTTCATTATTGTGTAAATTTAGATCATGAGCTCATGTTTAGCTAAACAGCTGACATTGTAAAAGGCTTAAGTGTGAACGCTCGTAAGCTTCAGGAGAAAGTCGGCAAAGATTTTTTTGTGTCCCTCCGATGAGTTGCCCGCAAGGACCCCATTTTTTAGAAGTGTTGGTCCAATACTCCCTCTAGAGGCAGGGGATTCAGACAGGGCTGCTTTGCAACCCCCGATCTGGGGCAGCGGCTGTGGTCGACCTGTGGTCAGGGCAGGAGCCTCTCCGCGTTGGTCCCAGTGACCCATCTGCCTGCGAACTTCGGTCACCTGGCAGGAAGGTACGATGCCCAGTCCTATGGTTAGCTGTGCAGCGAGGTGTACTGCGAGGACACGTTCCACACACACTTCAACAAAGAGGGCGGCCTGAGTGGAAATGTGAGTGTTTGGGAAGCTGTGCAGACAAAGAAGGCGCCCTTTGGCCTGGGCCAAATGCTTGTGACACTCCCCTGGTCCTTCCGGGCTCTGAGGGCCCTGCCCTGTGCACCCTGCTCCCCTGCCCTTTGTTCAGTCACAGCAGAGATGGCCACACCCACTCCCTCAGTGAGGGCAGTGTTCCAACCTCCTTCAGCCCCACCCCCTCTCCGCAGGTTACCATGGACTACCAATGCTGCATTCTGAGGCCAGGGCGTTCCAAGAATGCCAAGGGCAGACATGATGACCTTCAATGATTTCCTCTTGTGTCAGTTTTGGTCAACTTTAGGAGCTAGGAAATGGTCCCCTTTACAGAAATGTTCAAATTTACTGGCATTTCATATATTCTCTGCTATAACATTGTCCTGATTCTTTCTGTATATTCTTTACATATGTTTATGTTTTCCTTAATCAAAGTGTGTCTTTTAAATCTTTTCAAAGAATATTCTTTGGACTTACTAAATCACCTCAATTTTATACGTTTTCTGTTGTATTAAGTTCTGCTCATATCTTTATTTATATTTTTTCTATGTTCTCAGGGTTTGTTGTTTTGATCATCTGATGTCAATTAAAACACTTGGTTATTCATTTTAATAAATCTTTTTACTTAGAAAGATTTGAACTTTTGAAGATTCCAGCTTACTTGTAAGTTTCTAAGGGTCAGGTCCTCTCCATTGTTGCTGGCCTAAGGCTTAGTTCACCCTATAGCAATGTATATATTGACATATTTTCCCCTCGACTTTCTGTGATTCCCTACATCTCACCTTTCTTTGCAGACAAGCCATTTGAAATACCCTTCACTTATTTCACAGCCAATAAGTCTTTGAAATAATGTGTATTTTTGAGAGAAATCTTCTTATATCATTAGGCAGAAAATCTGACCTGCCATAGTTTTCAAAACAGCATAATTTCACTCTTCTCAATGATTAATCTGTTGTATTACACAACCTTTGAGTATTTAGCTTTATCAATGACATGTACTTTACAAATGTTTTAGAGATCCTACCAGTCTTTGAAAACATCCTTGTTCCTTGTTCCAGTTCCAGTTTTATGTATATATTCTGCCTTGCACCTGATTATTCCAACATCTGATGGGTGGCCTTGGGAAACTAATTCTCATATTGATTGTTTTTGCTGATTGTCTCCCCTTGTAGCTGATTTCTTCATTATTGTGTAAATTTAGATCATGAGCTCATGTTTAGCTAAACAGCTGACATTGTAAAAGGCTTAAGTGTGAACGCTCGTAAGCTTCAGGAGAAAGTCGGCAAAGATTTTTTTGTGTCCCTCCGATGAGTTGCCCGCAAGGACCCCATTTTTTAGAAGTGTTGGTCCAATACTCCCTCTAGAGGCAGGGGATTCAGACAGGGCTGCTTTGCAACCCCCGATCTGGGGCAGCGGCTGTGGTCGACCTGTGGTCAGGGCAGGAGCCTCTCCGCATTGGTCCCAGTGACCCATCTGCCTGCGAACTTCGGTCACCTGGCAGGAAGGTACGATGCCCAGTCCTATGGTTAGCTGTGCAGCGAGGTGTACTGCGAGGACACGTTCCACACACACTTCAACAAAGAGGGCGGCCTGAGTGGAAATGTGAGTGTTTGGGAAGCTGTGCAGACAAAGAAGGCGCCCTTTGGCCTGGGCCAAATGCTTGTGACACTCCCCTGGTCCTGCCGGGCTCTGAGGGCCCTGCCCTGGGCCCCCTGCTACCCTGCCCTTTGTTCAGTCACAGCAGAGATGGCCACACCCACTCCCTCAGTGAGGGCAGTGTTCCAACCTCCTTCAGCCCCACCCCCTCTCCGCAGGTTACCATGGACTACGGATGCTGCATTCTGAGGCCAGGGCGTTCCAAGAATGCCAAGGGCAGACATGATGACCTTCAATGATTTCCTCTTGTGTCAGTTTTGGTCAACTTTAGGAGCTAGGAAATGGTCCCCTTTTTCAGAAATGTTCAAATTTACTGGCATTTCATATATTCTCTGCTATAACATTGTCCTGATTCTTTCTGTATATTCTTTACATATGTTTATGTTTTCCTTAATCAAAGTGTGTCTTTTAAATCTTTTCAAAGAATATTCTTTGGACTTACTAAATCACCTCAATTTTATACGTTTTCTGTTGTATTAAGTTCTGCTCATATCTTTATTTATATTTTTTCTATGTTCTCAGGGTTTGTTGTTTGGATCATCTGATGTCAATTAAAACACTTGGTTATTCATTTTAATAAATCTTTTTACTTATAAAGATTTGAACTTTTGAAGATTCCAGCTTACTTGTAAGTTTCTAAGGGTCAGGTCCTCTCCATTGTTGCTGGCCTAAGGCTTAGTTCACCATATAGCAATGTATATATTGACATATTTTCCCCTCGACTTTCTGTGATTCCCTACATCTCACCTTTCTTTGCAGACAAGCCATTTGAAATACCCTTAACTTATTTCACAGCCAATAAGTCTTTGAAATAATGTGTATTTTTGAGAGAAATCTTCTTATATCATTAGCCAGAAAATCTGACCTGCCATAGTTTTCAAAACAGCATAATTTCACTCTTCTCAATGATTAATCTGTTGTATTACACAACCTTTGAGTATTTAGATTTATCAATGACATGTACTTTACAAATGTTTTAGAGATCCTACCAGTCTTTGAAAACATCCTTGTTCCTTGTTCCAGTTCCAGTTTTATGTATATATTCTGCCTTGCACCTGATTATTCCAACATCTGATGGGTGGCCTTGGGAAACTAATTCTCATATTGATTGTTTTTGCTGATTGTCTCCCCTTGTAGCTGATTTCTTCATTATTGTGTAAATTTAGATCATGAGCTCATGTTTAGCTAAACAGCTGACATTGTAAAAGGCTTAAGTGTGAACGCTCGTAAGCTTCAGGAGAAAGTCGGCAAAGATTTTTTTGTGTCCCTCCGATGAGTTGCCCGCAAGGACCCCATTTTTTAGAAGTGTTGGTCCAATACTCCCTCTAGAGGCAGGGGATTCAGACAGGGCTGCTTTGCAACCCCCGGTCTGGGGCAGCGGCTGTGGTCGACCTGTGGTCAGGGCAGGAGCCTCTCCGCATTGGTCCCAGTGACCCATCTGCCTGCGAACTTCGGTCACCTGGCAGGAAGGTACGATGCCCAGTCCTATGGTTAGCTGTGCAGCGAGGTGTACTGCGAGGACACGTTCCACACACACTTCAACAAAGAGGGCGGCCTGAGTGGAAATGTGAGTGTTTGGGAAGCTGTGCAGACAAAGAAGGCGCCCTTTGGCCTGGGCCAAATGCTTGTGACACTCCCCTGGTCCTGCCGGGCTCTGAGGGCCCTGCCCTGGGCCCCCTGCTCCCCTGCCCTTTGTTCAGTCACAGCAGAGATGGCCACACCCACTCCCTCAGTGAGGGCAGTGTTCCAACCTCCTTCAGCCCCACCCCCTCTCCGCAGGTTACCATGGACTACCGATGCTGCATTCTGAGGCCAGGGCGTTCCAAGAATGCCAAGGGCAGACATGATGACCTTCAATGATTTCCTCTTGTGTCAGTTTTGGTCAACTTTAGGAGCTAGGAAATGGTCCCCTTTACAGAAATGTTCAAATTTACTGGCATTTCATATATTCTCTGCTATAACATTGTCCTGATTCTTTCTGTATATTCTTTACATATGTTTATGTTTTCCTTAATCAAAGTGTGTCTTTTAAATCTTTTCAAAGAATATTCTTTGGACTTACTAAATCACCTCAATTTTATACGTTTTCTGTTGTATTAAGTTCTGCTCATATCTTTATTTATATTTTTTCTATGTTCTCAGGGTTTGTTGTTTTGATCATCTGATGTCAATTAAAACACTTGGTTATTCATTTTAATAAATCTTTTTACTTATAAAGATTTGAACTTTTGAAGATTCCAGCTTACTTGTAAGTTTCTAAGGGTCAGGTCCTCTCCATTGTTGCTGGCCTAAGGCTTAGTTCACCATATAGCAATGTATATATTGACATATTTTCCCCTCGACTTTCTGTGATTCCCTACATCTCACCTTTCTTTGCAGACAAGCCATTTGAAATACCCTTCACTTATTTCACAGCCAATAAGTCTTTGAAATAATGTGTATTTTTGAGAGAAATCTTCTTATATCATTAGGCAGAAAATCTGACCTGCCATAGTTTTCAAAACAGCATAATTTCACTCTTCTCAATGATTAATCTGTTGTATTACACAACCTTTGAGTATTTAGCTTTATCAATGACATGTACTTTACAAATGTTTTAGAGATCCTACCAGTCTTTGAAAACATCCTTGTTCCTTGTTCCAGTTCCAGTTTTATGTATATATTCTGCCTTGCACCTGATTATTCCAACATCTGATGGGTGGCCTTGGGAAACTAATTCTCATATTGATTGTTTTTGCTGATTGTCTCCCCTTGTAGCTGATTTCTTCATTATTGTGTAAATTTAGATCATGAGCTCATGTTTAGCTAAACAGCTGACATTGTAAAAGGCTTAAGTGTGAACGCTCGTAAGCTTCAGGAGAAAGTCGGCAAAGATTTTTTTGTGTCCCTCCGATGAGTTGCCCGCAAGGACCCCATTTTTTAGAAGTGTTGGTCCAATACTCCCTCTAGAGGCAGGGGATTCAGACAGGGCTGCTTTGCAACCCCCGATCTGGGGCAGCGGCTGTGGTCGACCTGTGGTCAGGGCAGGAGCCTCTCCGCGTTGGTCCCAGTGACCCATCTGCCTGCGAACTTCGGTCACCTGGCAGGAAGGTACGATGCCCAGTCCTATGGTTAGCTGTGCAGCGAGGTGTACTGCGAGGACACGTTCCACACACACTTCAACAAAGAGGGCGGCCTGAGTGGAAATGTGAGTGTTTGGGAAGCTGTGCAGACAAAGAAGGCGCCCTTTGGCCTGGGCCAAATGCTTGTGACACTCCCCTGGTCCTTCCGGGCTCTGAGGGCCCTGCCCTGTGCACCCTGCTCCCCTGCCCTTTGTTCAGTCACAGCAGAGATGGCCACACCCACTCCCTCAGTGAGGGCAGTGTTCCAACCTGCTTCAGCCCCGCCCCCTCTCCGCAGGTTACCATGGACTACCGATGCTGCATTCTGAGGCCAGGGCGTTCCAAGAATGCCAAGGGCAGACATGATGACCTTCAATGATTTCCTCTTGTGTCAGTTTTGGTCAACTTTAGGAGCTAGGAAATGGTCCCCTTTACAGAAATGTTCAAATTTACTGGCATTTCATATATTCTCTGCTATAACATTGTCCTGATTCTTTCTGTATATTCTTTACATATGTTTATGTTTTCCTTAATCAAAGTGTGTCTTTTAAATCTTTTCAAAGAATATTCTTTGGACTTACTAAATCACCTCAATTTTATACGTTTTCTGTTGTATTAAGTTCTGCTCATATCTTTATTTATATTTTTTCTATGTTCTCAGGGTTTGTTGTTTTGATCATCTGATGTCAATTAAAACACTTGGTTATTCATTTTAATAAATCTTTTTACTTATAAAGATTTGAACTTTTGAAGATTCCAGCTTACTTGTAAGTTTCTAAGGGTCAGGTCCTCTCCATTGTTGCTGGCCTAAGGCTTAGTTCACCCTATAGCAATGTATATATTGACATATTTTCCCCTCGACTTTCTGTGATTCCCTACATCTCACCTTTCTTTGCAGACAAGCCATTTGAAATACCCTTCACTTATTTCACAGCCAATAAGTCTTTGAAATAATGTGTATTTTTGAGAGAAATCTTCTTATATCATTAGGCAGAAAATCTGACCTGCCATAGTTTTCAAAACAGCATAATTTCACTCTTCTCAATGATTAATCTGTTGTATTACACAACCTTTGAGTATTTAGCTTTATCAATGACATGTACTTTACAAATGTTTTAGAGATCCTACCAGTCTTTGAAAACATCCTTGTTCCTTGTTCCAGTTCCAGTTTTATGTATATATTCTGCCTTGCACCTGATTATTCCAACATCTGATGGGTGGCCTTGGGAAACTAATTCTCATATTGATTGTTTTTGCTGATTGTCTCCCCTTGTAGCTGATTTCTTCATTATTGTGTAAATTTAGATCATGAGCTCATGTTTAGCTAAACAGCTGACATTGTAAAAGGCTTAAGTGTGAACGCTCGTAAGCTTCAGGAGAAAGTCGGCAAAGATTTTTTTGTGTCCCTCCGATGAGTTGCCCGCAAGGACCCCATTTTTTAGAAGTGTTGGTCCAATACTCCCTCTAGAGGCAGGGGATTCAGACAGGGCTGCTTTGCAACCCCCGATCTGGGGCAGCGGCTGTGGTCGACCTGTGGTCAGGGCAGGAGCCTCTCCGCATTGGTCCCAGTGACCCATCTGCCTGCGAACTTCGGTCACCTGGCAGGAAGGTACGATGCCCAGTCCTATGGTTAGCTGTGCAGCGAGGTGTACTGCGAGGACACGTTCCACACACACTTCAACAAAGAGGGCGGCCTGAGTGGAAATGTGAGTGTTTGGGAAGCTGTGCAGACAAAGAAGGCGCCCTTTGGCCTGGGCCAAATGCTTGTGACACTCCCCTGGTCCTGCCGGGCTCTGAGGGCCCTGCCCTGGGCCCCCTGCTCCCCTGCCCTTTGTTCAGTCACAGCAGAGATGGCCACACCCACTCCCTCAGTGAGGGCAGTGTTCCAACCTCCTTCAGCCCCACCCCCTCTCCGCAGGTTACCATGGACTACCGATGCTGCATTCTGAGGCCAGGGCGTTCCAAGAATGCCAAGGGCAGACATGATGACCTTCAATGATTTCCTCTTGTGTCAGTTTTGGTCAACTTTAGGAGCTAGGAAATGGTCCCCTTTTTCAGAAATGTTCAAATTTACTGGCATTTCATATATTCTCTGCTATAACATTGTCCTGATTCTTTCTGTATATTCTTTACATATGTTTATGTTTTCCTTAATCAAAGTGTGTCTTTTAAATCTTTTCAAAGAATATTCTTTGGACTTACTAAATCACCTCAATTTTATACGTTTTCTGTTGTATTAAGTTCTGCTCATATCTTTATTTATATTTTTTCTATGTTCTCAGGGTTTGTTGTTTGGATCATCTGATGTCAATTAAAACACTTGGTTATTCATTTTAATAAATCTTTTTACTTATAAAGATTTGAACTTTTGAAGATTCCAGCTTACTTGTAAGTTTCTAAGGGTCAGGTCCTCTCCATTGTTGCTGGCCTAAGGCTTAGTTCACCATATAGCAATGTATATATTGACATATTTTCCCCTCGACTTTCTGTGATTCCCTACATCTCACCTTTCTTTGCAGACAAGCCATTTGAAATACCCTTAACTTATTTCACAGCCAATAAGTCTTTGAAATAATGTGTATTTTTGAGAGAAATCTTCTTATATCATTAGGCAGAAAATCTGACCTGCCATAGTTTTCAAAACAGCATAATTTCACTCTTCTCAATGATTAATCTGTTGTATTACACAACCTTTGAGTATTTAGCTTTATCAATGACATGTACTTTACAAATGTTTTAGAGATCCTACCAGTCTTTGAAAACATCCTTGTTCCTTGTTCCAGTTCCAGTTTTATGTATATATTCTGCCTTGCACCTGATTATTCCAACATCTGATGGGTGGCCTTGGGAAACTAATTCTCATATTGATTGTTTTTGCTGATTGTCTCCCCTTGTAGCTGATTTCTTCATTATTGTGTAAATTTAGATCATGAGCTCATGTTTAGCTAAACAGCTGACATTGTAAAAGGCTTAAGTGTGAACGCTCGTAAGCTTCAGGAGAAAGTCGGCAAAGATTTTTTTGTGTCCCTCCGATGAGTTGCCCGCAAGGACCCCATTTTTTAGAAGTGTTGGTCCAATACTCCCTCTAGAGGCAGGGGATTCAGACAGGGCTGCTTTGCAACCCCCGGTCTGGGGCAGCGGCTGTGGTCGACCTGTGGTCAGGGCAGGAGCCTCTCCGCATTGGTCCCAGTGACCCATCTGCCTGCGAACTTCGGTCACCTGGCAGGAAGGTACGATGCCCAGTCCTATGGTTAGCTGTGCAGCGAGGTGTACTGCGAGGACACGTTCCACACACACTTCAACAAAGAGGGCGGCCTGAGTGGAAATGTGAGTGTTTGGGAAGCTGTGCAGACAAAGAAGGCGCCCTTTGGCCTGGGCCAAATGCTTGTGACACTCCCCTGGTCCTGCCGGGCTCTGAGGGCCCTGCCCTGGGCCCCCTGCTCCCCTGCCCTTTGTTCAGTCACAGCAGAGATGGCCACACCCACTCCCTCAGTGAGGGCAGTGTTCCAACCTCCTTCAGCCCCACCCCCTCTCCGCAGGTTACCATGGACTACCGATGCTGCATTCTGAGGCCAGGGCGTTCCAAGAATGCCAAGGGCAGACATGATGACCTTCAATGATTTCCTCTTGTGTCAGTTTTGGTCAACTTTAGGAGCTAGGAAATGGTCCCCTTTACAGAAATGTTCAAATTTACTGGCATTTCATATATTCTCTGCTATAACATTGTCCTGATTCTTTCTGTATATTCTTTACATATGTTTATGTTTTCCTTAATCAAAGTGTGTCTTTTAAATCTTTTCAAAGAATATTCTTTGGACTTACTAAATCACCTCAATTTTATACGTTTTCTGTTGTATTAAGTTCTGCTCATATCTTTATTTATATTTTTTCTATGTTCTCAGGGTTTGTTGTTTTGATCATCTGATGTCAATTAAAACACTTGGTTATTCATTTTAATAAATCTTTTTACTTATAAAGATTTGAACTTTTGAAGATTCCAGCTTACTTGTAAGTTTCTAAGGGTCAGGTCCTCTCCATTGTTGCTGGCCTAAGGCTTAGTTCACCATATAGCAATGTATATATTGACATATTTTCCCCTCGACTTTCTGTGATTCCCTACATCTCACCTTTCTTTGCAGACAAGCCATTTGAAATACCCTTAACTTATTTCACAGCCAATAAGTCTTTGAAATAATGTGTATTTTTGAGAGAAATCTTCTTATATCATTAGCCAGAAAATCTGACCTGCCATAGTTTTCAAAACAGCATAATTTCACTCTTCTCAATGATTAATCTGTTGTATTACACAACCTTTGAGTATTTAGCTTTATCAATGACATGTACTTTACAAATGTTTTAGAGATCCTACCAGTCTTTGAAAACATCCTTGTTCCTTGTTCCAGTTCCAGTTTTATGTATATATTCTGCCTTGCACCTGATTATTCCAACATCTGATGGGTGGCCTTGGGAAACTAATTCTCATATTGATTGTTTTTGCTGATTGTCTCCCCTTGTAGCTGATTTCTTCATTATTGTGTAAATTTAGATCATGAGCTCATGTTTAGCTAAACAGCTGACATTGTAAAAGGCTTAAGTGTGAACGCTCGTAAGCTTCAGGAGAAAGTCGGCAAAGATTTTTTTGTGTCCCTCCGATGAGTTGCCCGCAAGGACCCCATTTTTTAGAAGTGTTGGTCCAATACTCCCTCTAGAGGCAGGGGATTCAGACAGGGCTGCTTTGCAACCCCCGATCTGGGGCAGCGGCTGTGGTCGACCTGTGGTCAGGACAGGAGCCTCTCCGCATTGGTCCCAGTGACCCATCTGCCTGCGAACTTCGGTCACCTGGCAGGAAGGTACGATGCCCAGTCCTATGGTTAGCTGTGCAGCGAGGTGTACTGCGAGGACACGTTCCACACACACTTCAACAAAGAGGGCGGCCTGAGTGGAAATGTGAGTGTTTGGGAAGCTGTGCAGACAAAGAAGGCGCCCTTTGGCCTGGGCCAAATGCTTGTGACACTCCCCTGGTCCTGCCGGGCTCTGAGGGCCCTGCCCTGGGCCCCCTGCTCCCCTGCCCTTTGTTCAGTCACAGCAGAGATGGCCACACCCACTCCCTCAGTGAGGGCAGTGTTCCAACCTCCTTCAGCCCCACCCCCTCTCCGCAGGTTACCATGGACTACTGATGCTGCATTCTGAGGCCAGGGCGTTCCAAGAATGCCAAGGGCAGACATGATGACCTTCAATGATTTCCTCTTGTGTCAGTTTTGGTCAACTTTAGGAGCTAGGAAATGGTCCCCTTTTTCAGAAATGTTCAAATTTACTGGCATTTCATATATTCTCTGCTATAACATTGTCCTGATTCTTTCTGTATATTCTTTACATATGTTTATGTTTTCCTTAATCAAAGTGTGTGTTTTAAATCTTTTCAAAGAATATTCTTTGGACTTACTAAATCACCTCAATTTTATACGTTTTCTGTTGTATTAAGTTCTGCTCATATCTTTATTTATATTTTTTCTATGTTCTCAGGGTTTGTTGTTTTGATCATCTGATGTCAATTAAAACACTTGGTTATTCATTTTAATAAATCTTTTTACTTATAAAGATTTGAACTTTTGAAGATTCCAGCTTACTTGTAAGTTTCTAAGGGTCAGGTCCTCTCCATTGTTGCTGGCCTAAGGCTTAGTTCACCCTATAGCAATGTATATATTGACATATTTTCCCCTCGACTTTCTGTGATTCCCTACATCTCACCTTTCTTTGCAGACAAGCCATTTGAAATACCCTTCACTTATTTCACAGCCAATAAGTCTTTGAAATAATGTGTATTTTTGAGAGAAATCTTCTTATATCATTAGCCAGAAAATCTGACCTGCCATAGTTTTCAAAACAGCATAATTTCACTCTTCTCAATGATTAATCTGTTGTATTACACAACCTTTGAGTATTTAGCTTTATCAATGACATGTACTTTACAAATGTTTTAGAGATCCTACCAGTCTTTGAAAACATCCTTGTTCCTTGTTCCAGTTCCAGTTTTATGTATATATTCTGCCTTGCACCTGATTATTCCAACATCTGATGGGTGGCCTTGGGAAACTAATTCTCATATTGATTGTTTTTGCTGATTGTCTCCCCTTGTAGCTGATTTCTTCATTATTGTGTAAATTTAGATCATGAGCTCATGTTTAGCTAAACAGCTGACATTGTAAAAGGCTTAAGTGTGAACGCTCGTAAGCTTCAGGAGAAAGTCGGCAAAGATTTTTTTGTGTCCCTCCGATGAGTTGCCCGCAAGGACCCCATTTTTTAGAAGTGTTGGTCCAATACTCCCTCTAGAGGCAGGGGATTCAGACAGGGCTGCTTTGCAACCCCCGATCTGGGGCAGCGGCTGTGGTCGACCTGTGGTCAGGGCAGGAGCCTCTCCGCGTTGGTCCCAGTGACCCATCTGCCTGCGAACTTCGGTCACCTGGCAGGAAGGTACGATGCCCAGTCCTATGGTTAGCTGTGCAGCGAGGTGTACTGCGAGGACACGTTCCACACACACTTCAACAAAGAGGGCGGCCTGAGTGGAAATGTGAGTGTTTGGGAAGCTGTGCAGACAAAGAAGGCGCCCTTTGGCCTGGGCCAAATGCTTGTGACACTCCCCTGGTCCTGCCGGGCTCTGAGGGCCCTGCCCTGGGCCCCCTGCTCCCCTGCCCTTTGTTCAGTCACAGCAGAGATGGCCACACCCACTCCCTCAGTGAGGGCAGTGTTCCAACCTGCTTCAGCCCCGCCCCCTCTCCGCAGGTTACCATGGACTACCGATGCTGCATTCTGAGGCCAGGGCGTTCCAAGAATGCCAAGGGCAGACATGATGACCTTCAATGATTTCCTCTTGTGTCAGTTTTGGTCAACTTTAGGAGCTAGGAAATGGTCCCCTTTACAGAAATGTTCAAATTTACTGGCATTTCATATATTCTCTGCTATAACATTGTCCTGATTCTTTCTGTATATTCTTTACATATGTTTATGTTTTCCTTAATCAAAGTGTGTCTTTTAAATCTTTTCAAAGAATATTCTTTGGACTTACTAAATCACCTCAATTTTATACGTTTTCTGTTGTATTAAGTTCTGCTCATATCTTTATTTATATTTTTTCTATGTTCTCAGGGTTTGTTGTTTTGATCATCTGATGTCAATTAAAACACTTGGTTATTCATTTTAATAAATCTTTTTACTTATAAAGATTTGAACTTTTGAAGATTCCAGCTTACTTGTAAGTTTCTAAGGGTCAGGTCCTCTCCATTGTTGCTGGCCTAAGGCTTAGTTCACCATATAGCAATGTATATATTGACATATTTTCCCCTCGACTTTCTGTGATTCCCTACATCTCACCTTTCTTTGCAGACAAGCCATTTGAAATACCCTTAACTTATTTCACAGCCAATAAGTCTTTGAAATAATGTGTATTTTTGAGAGAAATCTTCTTATATCATTAGGCAGAAAATCTGACCTGCCATAGTTTTCAAAACAGCATAATTTCACTCTTCTCAATGATTAATCTGTTGTATTACACAACCTTTGAGTATTTAGCTTTATCAATGACATGTACTTTACAAATGTTTTAGAGATCCTACCAGTCTTTGAAAACATCCTTGTTCCTTGTTCCAGTTCCAGTTTTATGTATATATTCTGCCTTGCACCTGATTATTCCAACATCTGATGGGTGGCCTTGGGAAACTAATTCTCATATTGATTGTTTTTGCTGATTGTCTCCCCTTGTAGCTGATTTCTTCATTATTGTGTAAATTTAGATCATGAGCTCATGTTTAGCTAAACAGCTGACATTGTAAAAGGCTTAAGTGTGAACGCTCGTAAGCTTCAGGAGAAAGTCGGCAAAGATTTTTTTGTGTCCCTCCGATGAGTTGCCCGCAAGGACCCCATTTTTTAGAAGTGTTGGTCCAATACTCCCTCTAGAGGCAGGGGATTCAGACAGGGCTGCTTTGCAACCCCCGATCTGGGGCAGCGGCTGTGGTCGACCTGTGGTCAGGGCAGGAACCTCTCCGCATTGGTCCCAGTGACCCATCTGCCTGCGAACTTCGGTCACCTGGCAGGAAGGTACGATGCCCAGTCCTATGGTTAGCTGTGCAGCGAGGTGTACTGCGAGGACACGTTCCACACACACTTCAACAAAGAGGGCGGCCTGAGTGGAAATGTGAGTGTTTGGGAAGCTGTGCAGACAAAGAAGGCGCCCTTTGGCCTGGGCCAAATGCTTGTGACACTCCCCTGGTCCTGCCGGGCTCTGAGGGCCCTGCCCTGGGCCCCCTGCTCCCCTGCCCTTTGTTCAGTCACAGCAGAGATGGCCACACCCACTCCCTCAGTGAGGGCAGTGTTCCAACCTCCTTCAGCCCCACCCCCTCTCCGCAGGTTACCATGGACTACCGATGCTGCATTCTGAGGCCAGGGCGTTCCAAGAATGCCAAGGGCAGACATGATGACCTTCAATGATTTCCTCTTGTGTCAGTTTTGGTCAACTTTAGGAGCTAGGAAATGGTCCCCTTTTTCAGAAATGTTCAAATTTACTGGCATTTCATATATTCTCTGCTATAACATTGTCCTGATTCTTTCTGTATATTCTTTACATATGTTTATGTTTTCCTTAATCAAAGTGTGTCTTTTAAATCTTTTCAAAGAATATTCTTTGGACTTACTAAATCACCTCAATTTTATACGTTTTCTGTTGTATTAAGTTCTGCTCATATCTTTATTTATATTTTTTCTATGTTCTCAGGGTTTGTTGTTTTGATCATCTGATGTCAATTAAAACACTTGGTTATTCATTTTAATAAATCTTTTTACTTATAAAGATTTGAACTTTTGAAGATTCCAGCTTACTTGTAAGTTTCTAAGGGTCAGGTCCTCTCCATTGTTGCTGGCCTAAGGCTTAGTTCACCATATAGCAATGTATATATTGACATATTTTCCCCTCGACTTTCTGTGATTCCCTACATCTCACCTTTCTTTGCAGACAAGCCATTTGAAATACCCTTCACTTATTTCACAGCCAATAAGTCTTTGAAATAATGTGTATTTTTGAGAGAAATCTTCTTATATCATTAGGCAGAAAATCTGACCTGCCATAGTTTTCAAAACAGCATAATTTCACTCTTCTCAATGATTAATCTGTTGTATTACACAACCTTTGAGTATTTAGCTTTATCAATGACATGTACTTTACAAATGTTTTAGAGATCCTACCAGTCTTTGAAAACATCCTTGTTCCTTGTTCCAGTTCCAGTTTTATGTATATATTCTGCCTTGCACCTGATTATTCCAACATCTGATGGGTGGCCTTGGGAAACTAATTCTCATATTGATTGTTTTTGCTGATTGTCTCCCCTTGTAGCTGATTTCTTCATTATTGTGTAAATTTAGATCATGAGCTCATGTTTAGCTAAACAGCTGACATTGTAAAAGGCTTAAGTGTGAACGCTCGTAAGCTTCAGGAGAAAGTCGGCAAAGATTTTTTTGTGTCCCTCCGATGAGTTGCCCGCAAGGACCCCATTTTTTAGAAGTGTTGGTCCAATACTCCCTCTAGAGGCAGGGGATTCAGACAGGGCTGCTTTGCAACCCCCGATCTGGGGCAGCGGCTGTGGTCGACCTGTGGTCAGGACAGGAGCCTCTCCGCGTTGGTCCCAGTGACCCATCTGCCTGCGAACTTCGGTCACCTGGCAGGAAGGTACGATGCCCAGTCCTATGGTTAGCTGTGCAGCGAGGTGTACTGCGAGGACACGTTCCACAGACACTTCAACAAAGAGGGCGGCCTGAGTGGAAATGTGAGTGTTTGGGAAGCTGTGCAGACAAAGAAGGCGCCCTTTGGCCTGGGCCAAATGCTTGTGACACTCCCCTGGTCCTGCCGGGCTCTGAGGGCCCTGCCCTGGGCCCCCTGCTCCCCTGCCCTTTGTTCAGTCACAGCAGAGATGGCCACACCCACTCCCTCAGTGAGGGCAGTGTTCCAACCTGCTTCAGCCCCGCCCCCTCTCCGCAGGTTACCATGGACTACCGATGCTGCATTCTGAGGCCAGGGCGTTCCAAGAATGCCAAGGGCAGACATGATGACCTTCAATGATTTCCTCTTGTGTCAGTTTTGGTCAACTTTAGGAGCTAGGAAATGGTCCCCTTTACAGAAATGTTCAAATTTACTGGCATTTCATATATTCTCTGCTATAACATTGTCCTGATTCTTTCTGTATATTCTTTACATATGTTTATGTTTTCCTTAATCAAAGTGTGTCTTTTAAATCTTTTCAAAGAATATTCTTTGGACTTACTAAATCACCTCAATTTTATACGTTTTCTGTTGTATTAAGTTCTGCTCATATCTTTATTTATATTTTTTCTATGTTCTCAGGGTTTGTTGTTTTGATCATCTGATGTCAATTAAAACACTTGGTTATTCATTTTAATAAATCTTTTTACTTATAAAGATTTGAACTTTTGAAGATTCCAGCTTACTTGTAAGTTTCTAAGGGTCAGGTCCTCTCCATTGTTGCTGGCCTAAGGCTTAGTTCACCATATAGCAATGTATATATTGACATATTTTCCCCTCGACTTTCTGTGATTCCCTACATCTCACCTTTCTTTGCAGACAAGCCATTTGAAATACCCTTCACTTATTTCACAGCCAATAAGTCTTTGAAATAATGTGTATTTTTGAGAGAAATCTTCTTATATCATTAGGCAGAAAATCTGACCTGCCATAGTTTTCAAAACAGCATAATTTCACTCTTCTCAATGATTAATCTGTTGTATTACACAACCTTTGAGTATTTAGCTTTATCAATGACATGTACTTTACAAATGTTTTAGAGATCCTACCAGTCTTTGAAAACATCCTTGTTCCTTGTTCCAGTTCCAGTTTTATGTATATATTCTGCCTTGCACCTGATTATTCCAACATCTGATGGGTGGCCTTGGGAAACTAATTCTCATATTGATTGTTTTTGCTGATTGTCTCCCCTTGTAGCTGATTTCTTCATTATTGTGTAAATTTAGATCATGAGCTCATGTTTAGCTAAACAGCTGACATTGTAAAAGGCTTAAGTGTGAACGCTCGTAAGCTTCAGGAGAAAGTCGGCAAAGATTTTTTTGTGTCCCTCCGATGAGTTGCCCGCAAGGACCCCATTTTTTAGAAGTGTTGGTCCAATACTCCCTCTAGAGGCAGGGGATTCAGACAGGGCTGCTTTGCAACCCCCGATCTGGGGCAGCGGCTGTGGTCGACCTGTGGTCAGGGCAGGAGCCTCTCCGCGTTGGTCCCAGTGACCCATCTGCCTGCGAACTTCGGTCACCTGGCAGGAAGGTACGATGCCCAGTCCTATGGTTAGCTGTGCAGCGAGGTGTACTGCGAGGACACGTTCCACACACACTTCAACAAAGAGGGCGGCCTGAGTGGAAATGTGAGTGTTTGGGAAGCTGTGCAGACAAAGAAGGCGCCCTTTGGCCTGGGCCAAATGCTTGTGACACTCCCCTGGTCCTGCCGGGCTCTGAGGGCCCTGCCCTGGGCCCCCTGCTCCCCTGCCCTTTGTTCAGTCACAGCAGAGATGGCCACACCCACTCCCTCAGTGAGGGCAGTGTTCCAACCTCCTTCAGCCCCACCCCCTCTCCGCAGGTTACCATGGACTACCGATGCTGCATTCTGAGGCCAGGGCGTTCCAAGAATGCCAAGGGCAGACATGATGACCTTCAATGATTTCCTCTTGTGTCAGTTTTGGTCAACTTTAGGAGCTAGGAAATGGTCCCCTTTTTCAGAAATGTTCAAATTTACTGGCATTTCATATATTCTCTGCTATAACATTGTCCTGATTCTTTCTGTATATTCTTTACATATGTTTATGTTTTCCTTAATCAAAGTGTGTCTTTTAAATCTTTTCAAAGAATATTCTTTGGACTTACTAAATCACCTCAATTTTATACGTTTTCTGTTGTATTAAGTTCTGCTCATATCTTTATTTATATTTTTTCTATGTTCTCAGGGTTTGTTGTTTTGATCATCTGATGTCAATTAAAACACTTGGTTATTCATTTTAATAAATCTTTTTACTTATAAAGATTTGAACTTTTGAAGATTCCAGCTTACTTGTAAGTTTCTAAGGGTCAGGTCCTCTCCATTGTTGCTGGCCTAAGGCTTAGTTCACCATATAGCAATGTATATATTGACATATTTTCCCCTCGACTTTCTGTGATTCCCTACATCTCACCTTTCTTTGCAGACAAGCCATTTGAAATACCCTTCACTTATTTCACAGCCAATAAGTCTTTGAAATAATGTGTATTTTTGAGAGAAATCTTCTTATATCATTAGGCAGAAAATCTGACCTGCCATAGTTTTCAAAACAGCATAATTTCACTCTTCTCAATGATTAATCTGTTGTATTACACAACCTTTGAGTATTTAGCTTTATCAATGACATGTACTTTACAAATGTTTTAGAGATCCTACCAGTCTTTGAAAACATCCTTGTTCCTTGTTCCAGTTCCAGTTTTATGTATATATTCTGCCTTGCACCTGATTATTCCAACATCTGATGGGTGGCCTTGGGAAACTAATTCTCATATTGATTGTTTTTGCTGATTGTCTCCCCTTGTAGCTGATTTCTTCATTATTGTGTAAATTTAGATCATGAGCTCATGTTTAGCTAAACAGCTGACATTGTAAAAGGCTTAAGTGTGAACGCTCGTAAGCTTCAGGAGAAAGTCGGCAAAGATTTTTTTGTGTCCCTCCGATGAGTTGCCCGCAAGGACCCCATTTTTTAGAAGTGTTGGTCCAATACTCCCTCTAGAGGCAGGGGATTCAGACAGGGCTGCTTTGCAACCCCCGATCTGGGGCAGCGGCTGTGGTCGACCTGTGGTCAGGGCAGGAGCCTCTCCGCGTTGGTCCCAGTGACCCATCTGCCTGCGAACTTCGGTCACCTGGCAGGAAGGTACGATGCCCAGTCCTATGGTTAGCTGTGCAGCGAGGTGTACTGCGAGGACACGTTCCACACACACTTCAACAAAGAGGGCGGCCTGAGTGGAAATGTGAGTGTTTGGGAAGCTGTGCAGACAAAGAAGGCGCCCTTTGGCCTGGGCCAAATGCTTGTGACACTCCCCTGGTACTGCCGGGCTCTGAGGGCCCTGCCCTGGGCCCCCTGCTCCCCTGCCCTTTGTTCAGTCACAGCAGAGATGGCCACACCCACTCCCTCAGTGAGGGCAGTGTTCCAACCTCCTTCAGCCCCGCCCCCTCTCCGCAGGTTACCATGGACTACCGATGCTGCATTCTGAGGCCAGGGCGTTCCAAGAATGCCAAGGGCAGACATGATGACCTTCAATGATTTCCTCTTGTGTCAGTTTTGGTCAACTTTAGGAGCTAGGAAATGGTCCCCTTTTTCAGAAATGTTCAAATTTACTGGCATTTCATATATTCTCTGCTATAACATTGTCCTGATTCTTTCTGTATATTCTTTACATATGTTTATGTTTTCCTTAATCAAAGTGTGTCTTTTAAATCTTTTCAAAGAATATTCTTTGGACTTACTAAATCACCTCAATTTTATACGTTTTCTGTTGTATTAAGTTCTGCTCATATCTTTATTTATATTTTTTCTATGTTCTCAGGGTTTGTTGTTTGGATCATCTGATGTCAATTAAAACACTTGGTTATTCATTTTAATAAATCTTTTTACTTATAAAGATTTGAACTTTTGAAGATTCCAGCTTACTTGTAAGTTTCTAAGGGTCAGGTCCTCTCCATTGTTGCTGGCCTAAGGCTTAGTTCACCATATAGCAATGTATATATTGACATATTTTCCCCTCGACTTTCTGTGATTCCCTACATCTCACCTTTCTTTGCAGACAAGCCATTTGAAATACCCTTCACTTATTTCACAGCCAATAAGTCTTTGAAATAATGTGTATTTTTGAGAGAAATCTTCTTATATCATTAGCCAGAAAATCTGACCTGCCATAGTTTTCAAAACAGCATAATTTCACTCTTCTCAATGATTAATCTGTTGTATTACACAACCTTTGAGTATTTAGATTTATCAATGACATGTACTTTACAAATGTTTTAGAGATCCTACCAGTCTTTGAAAACATCCTTGTTCCTTGTTCCAGTTCCAGTTTTATGTATATATTCTGCCTTGCACCTGATTATTCCAACATCTGATGGGTGGCCTTGGGAAACTAATTCTCATATTGATTGTTTTTGCTGATTGTCTCCCCTTGTAGCTGATTTCTTCATTATTGTGTAAATTTAGATCATGAGCTCATGTTTAGCTAAACAGCTGACATTGTAAAAGGCTTAAGTGTGAACGCTCGTAAGCTTCAGGAGAAAGTCGGCAAAGATTTTTTTGTGTCCCTCCGATGAGTTGCCCGCAAGGACCCCATTTTTTAGAAGTGTTGGTCCAATACTCCCTCTAGAGGCAGGGGATTCAGACAGGGCTGCTTTGCAACCCCCGATCTGGGGCAGCGGCTGTGGTCGACCTGTGGTCAGGGCAGGAGCCTCTCCGCGTTGGTCCCAGTGACCCATCTGCCTGCGAACTTCGGTCACCTGGCAGGAAGGTACGATGCCCAGTCCTATGGTTAGCTGTGCAGCGAGGTGTACTGCGAGGACACGTTCCACACACACTTCAACAAAGAGGGCGGCCTGAGTGGAAATGTGAGTGTTTGGGAAGCTGTGCAGACAAAGAAGGCGCCCTTTGGCCTGGGCCAAATGCTTGTGACACTCCCCTGGTCCTGCCGGGCTCTGAGGGCCCTGCCCTGGGCCCCCTGCTCCCCTGCCCTTTGTTCAGTCACAGCAGAGATGGCCACACCCACTCCCTCAGTGAGGGCAGTGTTCCAACCTGCTTCAGCCCCGCCCCCTCTTCGCAGGTTACCATGGACTACCGATGCTGCATTCTGAGGCCAGGGCGTTCCAAGAATGCCAAGGGCAGACATGATGACCTTCAATGATTTCCTCTTGTGTCAGTTTTGGTCAACTTTAGGAGCTAAGAAATGGTCCCCTTTACAGAAATGTTCAAATTTACTGGCATTTCATATATTCTCTGCTATAACATTGTCCTGATTCTTTCTGTATATTCTTTACATATGTTTATGTTTTCCTTAATCAAAGTGTGTCTTTTAAATCTTTTCAAAGAATATTCTTTGGACTTACTAAATCACCTCAATTTTATACGTTTTCTGTTGTATTAAGTTCTGCTCATATCTTTATTTATATTTTTTCTATGTTCTCAGGGTTTGTTGTTTTGATCATCTGATGTCAATTAAAACACTTGGTTATTCATTTTAATAAATCTTTTTACTTATAAAGATTTGAACTTTTGAAGATTCCAGCTTACTTGTAAGTTTCTAAGGGTCAGGTCCTCTCCATTGTTGCTGGCCTAAGGCTTAGTTCACCATATAGCAATGTATATATTGACATATTTTCCCCTCGACTTTCTGTGATTCCCTACATCTCACCTTTCTTTGCAGACAAGCCATTTGAAATACCCTTAACTTATTTCACAGCCAATAAGTCTTTGAAATAATGTGTATTTTTGAGAGAAATCTTCTTATATCATTAGGCAGAAAATCTGACCTGCCATAGTTTTCAAAACAGCATAATTTCACTCTTCTCAATGATTAATCTGTTGTATTACACAACCTTTGAGTATTTAGCTTTATCAATGACATGTACTTTACAAATGTTTTAGAGATCCTACCAGTCTTTGAAAACATCCTTGTTCCTTGTTCCAGTTCCAGTTTTATGTATATATTCTGCCTTGCACCTGATTATTCCAACATCTGATGGGTGGCCTTGGGAAACTAATTCTCATATTGATTGTTTTTGCTGATTGTCTCCCCTTGTAGCTGATTTCTTCATTATTGTGTAAATTTAGATCATGAGCTCATGTTTAGCTAAACAGCTGACATTGTAAAAGGCTTAAGTGTGAACGCTCGTAAGCTTCAGGAGAAAGTCGGCAAAGATTTTTTTGTGTCCCTCCGATGAGTTGCCCGCAAGGACCCCATTTTTTAGAAGTGTTGGTCCAATACTCCCTCTAGAGGCAGGGGATTCAGACAGGGCTGCTTTGCAACCCCCGATCTGGGGCAGCGGCTGTGGTCGACCTGTGGTCAGGGCAGGAACCTCTCCGCATTGGTCCCAGTGACCCATCTGCCTGCGAACTTCGGTCACCTGGCAGGAAGGTACGATGCCCAGTCCTATGGTTAGCTGTGCAGCGAGGTGTACTGCGAGGACACGTTCCACACACACTTCAACAAAGAGGGCGGCCTGAGTGGAAATGTGAGTGTTTGGGAAGCTTTGCAGACAAAGAAGGCGCCCTTTGGCCTGGGCCAAATGCTTGTGACACTCCCCTGGTCCTGCCGGGCTCTGAGGGCCCTGCCCTGGGCCCCCTGCTCCCCTGCCCTTTGTTCAGTCACAGCAGAGATGGCCACACCCACTCCCTCAGTGAGGGCAGTGTTCCAACCTCCTTCAGCCCCACCCCCTCTCCGCAGGTTACCATGGACTACCGATGCTGCATTCTGAGGCCAGGGCGTTCCAAGAATGCCAAGGGCAGACATGATGACCTTCAATGATTTCCTCTTGTGTCAGTTTTGGTCAACTTTAGGAGCTAGGAAATGGTCCCCTTTACAGAAATGTTCAAATTTACTGGCATTTCATATATTCTCTGCTATAACATTGTCCTGATTCTTTCTGTATATTCTTTACATATGTTTATGTTTTCCTTAATCAAAGTGTGTCTTTTAAATCTTTTCAAAGAATATTCTTTGGACTTACTAAATCACCTCAATTTTATACGTTTTCTGTTGTATTAAGTTCTGCTCATATCTTTATTTATATTTTTTCTATGTTCTCAGGGTTTGTTGTTTGGATCATCTGATGTCAATTAAAACACTTGGTTATTCATTTTAATAAATCTTTTTACTTATAAAGATTTGAACTTTTGAAGATTCCAGCTTACTTGTAAGTTTCTAAGGGTCAGGTCCTCTCCATTGTTGCTGGCCTAAGGCTTAGTTCACCATATAGCAATGTATATATTGACATATTTTCCCCTCGACTTTCTGTGATTCCCTACATCTCACCTTTCTTTGCAGACAAGCCATTTGAAATACCCTTCACTTATTTCACAGCCAATAAGTCTTTGAAATAATGTGTATTTTTGAGAGAAATCTTCTTATATCATTAGCCAGAAAATCTGACCTGCCATAGTTTTCAAAACAGCATAATTTCACTCTTCTCAATGATTAATCTGTTGTATTACACAACCTTTGAGTATTTAGATTTATCAATGACATGTACTTTACAAATGTTTTAGAGATCCTACCAGTCTTTGAAAACATCCTTGTTCCTTGTTCCAGTTCCAGTTTTATGTATATATTCTGCCTTGCACCTGATTATTCCAACATCTGATGGGTGGCCTTGGGAAACTAATTCTCATATTGATTGTTTTTGCTGATTGTCTCCCCTTGTAGCTGATTTCTTCATTATTGTGTAAATTTAGATCATGAGCTCATGTTTAGCTAAACAGCTGACATTGTAAAAGGCTTAAGTGTGAACGCTCCTAAGCTTCAGGAGAAAGTCGGCAAAGATTTTTTTGTGTCCCTCCGATGAGTTGCCCGCAAGGACCCCATTTTTTAGAAGTGTTGGTCCAATACTCCCTCTAGAGGCAGGGGATTCAGACAGGGCTGCTTTGCAACCCCCGATCTGGGGCAGCGGCTGTGGTCGACCTGTGGTCAGGGCAGGAGCCTCTCCGCGTTGGTCCCAGTGACCCATCTGCCTGCGAACTTCGGTCACCTGGCAGGAAGGTACGATGCCCAGTCCTATGGTTAGCTGTGCAGCGAGGTGTACTGCGAGGACACGTTCCACACACACTTCAACAAAGAGGGCGGCCTGAGTGGAAATGTGAGTGTTTGGGAAGCTGTGCAGACAAAGAAGGCGCCCTTTGGCCTGGGCCAAATGCTTGTGACACTCCCCTGGTCCTGCCGGGCTCTGAGGGCCCTGCCCTGGGCCCCCTGCTCCCCTGCCCTTTGTTCAGTCACAGCAGAGATGGCCACACCCACTCCCTCAGTGAGGGCAGTGTTCCAACCTCCTTCAGCCCCGCCCCCTCTCCGCAGGTTACCATGGACTACCGATGCTGCATTCTGAGGCCAGGGCGTTCCAAGAATGCCAAGGGCAGACATGATGACCTTCAATGATTTCCTCTTGTGTCAGTTTTGGTCAACTTTAGGAGCTAGGAAATGGTCCCCTTTACAGAAATGTTCAAATTTACTGGCATTTCATATATTCTCTGCTATAACATTGTCCTGATTCTTTCTGTATATTCTTTACATATGTTTATGTTTTCCTTAATCAAAGTGTGTCTTTTAAATCTTTTCAAAGAATATTCTTTGGACTTACTAAATCACCTCAATTTTATACGTTTTCTGTTGTATTAAGTTCTGCTCATATCTTTATTTATATTTTTTCTATGTTCTCAGGGTTTGTTGTTTTGATCATCTGATGTCAATTAAAACACTTGGTTATTCATTTTAATAAATCTTTTTACTTATAAAGATTTGAACTTTTGAAGATTCCAGCTTACTTGTAAGTTTCTAAGGGTCAGGTCCTCTCCATTGTTGCTGGCCTAAGGCTTAGTTCACCATATAGCAATGTATATATTGACATATTTTCCCCTCGACTTTCTGTGATTCCCTACATCTCACCTTTCTTTGCAGACAAGCCATTTGAAATACCCTTCACTTATTTCACAGCCAATAAGTCTTTGAAATAATGTGTATTTTTGAGAGAAATCTTCTTATATCATTAGGCAGAAAATCTGACCTGCCATAGTTTTCAAAACAGCATAATTTCACTCTTCTCAATGATTAATCTGTTGTATTACACAACCTTTGAGTATTTAGCTTTATCAATGACATGTACTTTACAAATGTTTTAGAGATCCTACCAGTCTTTGAAAACATCCTTGTTCCTTGTTCCAGTTCCAGTTTTATGTATATATTCTGCCTTGCACCTGATTATTCCAACATCTGATGGGTGGCCTTGGGAAACTAATTCTCATATTGATTGTTTTTGCTGATTGTCTCCCCTTGTAGCTGATTTCTTCATTATTGTGTAAATTTAGATCATGAGCTCATGTTTAGCTAAACAGCTGACATTGTAAAAGGCTTAAGTGTGAACGCTCGTAAGCTTCAGGAGAAAGTCGGCAAAGATTTTTTTGTGTCCCTCCGATGAGTTGCCCGCAAGGACCCCATTTTTTAGAAGTGTTGGTCCAATACTCCCTCTAGAGGCAGGGGATTCAGACAGGGCTGCTTTGCAACCCCCGATCTGGGGCAGCGGCTGTGGTCGACCTGTGGTCAGGGCAGGAGCCTCTCCGCGTTGGTCCCAGTGACCCATCTGCCTGCGAACTTCGGTCACCTGGCAGGAAGGTACGATGCCCAGTCCTATGGTTAGCTGTGCAGCGAGGTGTACTGCGAGGACACGTTCCACACACACTTCAACAAAGAGGGCGGCCTGAGTGGAAATGTGAGTGTTTGGGAAGCTGTGCAGACAAAGAAGGCGCCCTTTGGCCTGGGCCAAATGCTTGTGACACTCCCCTGGTCCTGCCGGGCTCTGAGGGCCCTGCCCTGGGCCCCCTGCTCCCCTGCCCTTTGTTCAGTCACAGCAGAGATGGCCACACCCACTCCCTCAGTGAGGGCAGTGTTCCAACCTGCTTCAGCCCCGCCCCCTCTTCGCAGGTTACCATGGACTACCGATGCTGCATTCTGAGGCCAGGGCGTTCCAAGAATGCCAAGGGCAGACATGATGACCTTCAATGATTTCCTCTTGTGTCAGTTTTGGTCAACTTTAGGAGCTAAGAAATGGTCCCCTTTACAGAAATGTTCAAATTTACTGGCATTTCATATATTCTCTGCTATAACATTGTCCTGATTCTTTCTGTATATTCTTTACATATGTTTATGTTTTCCTTAATCAAAGTGTGTCTTTTAAATCTTTTCAAAGAATATTCTTTGGACTTACTAAATCACCTCAATTTTATACGTTTTCTGTTGTATTAAGTTCTGCTCATATCTTTATTTATATTTTTTCTATGTTCTCAGGGTTTGTTGTTTTGATCATCTGATGTCAATTAAAACACTTGGTTATTCATTTTAATAAATCTTTTTACTTATAAAGATTTGAACTTTTGAAGATTCCAGCTTACTTGTAAGTTTCTAAGGGTCAGGTCCTCTCCATTGTTGCTGGCCTAAGGCTTAGTTCACCATATAGCAATGTATATATTGACATATTTTCCCCTCGACTTTCTGTGATTCCCTACATCTCACCTTTCTTTGCAGACAAGCCATTTGAAATACCCTTAACTTATTTCACAGCCAATAAGTCTTTGAAATAATGTGTATTTTTGAGAGAAATCTTCTTATATCATTAGGCAGAAAATCTGACCTGCCATAGTTTTCAAAACAGCATAATTTCACTCTTCTCAATGATTAATCTGTTGTATTACACAACCTTTGAGTATTTAGCTTTATCAATGACATGTACTTTACAAATGTTTTAGAGATCCTACCAGTCTTTGAAAACATCCTTGTTCCTTGTTCCAGTTCCAGTTTTATGTATATATTCTGCCTTGCACCTGATTATTCCAACATCTGATGGGTGGCCTTGGGAAACTAATTCTCATATTGATTGTTTTTGCTGATTGTCTCCCCTTGTAGCTGATTTCTTCATTATTGTGTAAATTTAGATCATGAGCTCATGTTTAGCTAAACAGCTGACATTGTAAAAGGCTTAAGTGTGAACGCTCGTAAGCTTCAGGAGAAAGTCGGCAAAGATTTTTTTGTGTCCCTCCGATGAGTTGCCCGCAAGGACCCCATTTTTTAGAAGTGTTGGTCCAATACTCCCTCTAGAGGCAGGGGATTCAGACAGGGCTGCTTTGCAACCCCCGATCTGGGGCAGCGGCTGTGGTCGACCTGTGGTCAGGGCAGGAACCTCTCCGCATTGGTCCCAGTGACCCATCTGCCTGCGAACTTCGGTCACCTGGCAGGAAGGTACGATGCCCAGTCCTATGGTTAGCTGTGCAGCGAGGTGTACTGCGAGGACACGTTCCACACACACTTCAACAAAGAGGGCGGCCTGAGTGGAAATGTGAGTGTTTGGGAAGCTTTGCAGACAAAGAAGGAGCCCTTTGGCCTGGGCCAAATGCTTGTGACACTCCCCTGGTCCTGCCGGGCTCTGAGGGCCCTGCCCTGGGCCCCCTGCTCCCCTGCCCTTTGTTCAGTCACAGCAGAGATGGCCACACCCACTCCCTCAGTGAGGGCAGTGTTCCAACCTCCTTCAGCCCCACCCCCTCTCCGCAGGTTACCATGGACTACCGATGCTGCATTCTGAGGCCAGGGCGTTCCAAGAATGCCAAGGGCAGACATGATGACCTTCAATGATTTCCTCTTGTGTCAGTTTTGGTCAACTTTAGGAGCTAGGAAATGGTCCCCTTTACAGAAATGTTCAAATTTACTGGCATTTCATATATTCTCTGCTATAACATTGTCCTGATTCTTTCTGTATATTCTTTACATATGTTTATGTTTTCCTTAATCAAAGTGTGTCTTTTAAATCTTTTCAAAGAATATTCTTTGGACTTACTAAATCACCTCAATTTTATACGTTTTCTGTTGTATTAAGTTCTGCTCATATCTTTATTTATATTTTTTCTATGTTCTCAGGGTTTGTTGTTTGGATCATCTGATGTCAATTAAAACACTTGGTTATTCATTTTAATAAATCTTTTTACTTATAAAGATTTGAACTTTTGAAGATTCCAGCTTACTTGTAAGTTTCTAAGGGTCAGGTCCTCTCCATTGTTGCTGGCCTAAGGCTTAGTTCACCATATAGCAATGTATATATTGACATATTTTCCCCTCGACTTTCTGTGATTCCCTACATCTCACCTTTCTTTGCAGACAAGCCATTTGAAATACCCTTCACTTATTTCACAGCCAATAAGTCTTTGAAATAATGTGTATTTTTGAGAGAAATCTTCTTATATCATTAGCCAGAAAATCTGACCTGCCATAGTTTTCAAAACAGCATAATTTCACTCTTCTCAATGATTAATCTGTTGTATTACACAACCTTTGAGTATTTAGCTTTATCAATGACATGTACTTTACAAATGTTTTAGAGATCCTACCAGTCTTTGAAAACATCCTTGTTCCTTGTTCCAGTTCCAGTTTTATGTATATATTCTGCCTTGCACCTGATTATTCCAACATCTGATGGGTGGCCTTGGGAAACTAATTCTCATATTGATTGTTTTTGCTGATTGTCTCCCCTTGTAGCTGATTTCTTCATTATTGTGTAAATTTAGATCATGAGCTCATGTTTAGCTAAACAGCTGACATTGTAAAAGGCTTAAGTGTGAACGCTCGTAAGCTTCAGGAGAAAGTCGGCAAAGATTTTTTTGTGTCCCTCCGATGAGTTGCCCGCAAGGACCCCATTTTTTAGAAGTGTTGGTCCAATACTCCCTCTAGAGGCAGGGGATTCAGACAGGGCTGCTTTGCAACCCCCGATCTGGGGCAGCGGCTGTGGTCGACCTGTGGTCAGGGCAGGAGCCTCTCCGCGTTGGTCCCAGTGACCCATCTGCCTGCGAACTTCGGTCACCTGGCAGGAAGGTACGATGCCCAGTCCTATGGTTAGCTGTGCAGCGAGGTGTACTGCGAGGACACGTTCCACACACACTTCAACAAAGAGGGCGGCCTGAGTGGAAATGTGAGTGTTTGGGAAGCTGTGCAGACAAAGAAGGCGACCTTTGGCCTGGGCCAAATGCTTGTGACACTCCCCTGGTCCTGCCGGGCTCTGAGGGCCCTGCCCTGGGCCCCCTGCTCCCCTGCCCTTTGTTCAGTCACAGCAGAGATGGCCACACCCACTCCCTCAGTGAGGGCAGTGTTCCAACCTGCTTCAGCCCCGCCCCCTCTTCGCAGGTTACCATGGACTACCGATGCTGCATTCTGAGGCCAGGGCGTTCCAAGAATGCCAAGGGCAGACATGATGACCTTCAATGATTTCCTCTTGTGTCAGTTTTGGTCAACTTTAGGAGCTAGGAAATGGTCCCCTTTACAGAAATGTTCAAATTTACTGGCATTTCATATATTCTCTGCTATAACATTGTCCTGATTCTTTCTGTATATTCTTTACATATGTTTATGTTTTCCTTAATCAAAGTGTGTCTTTTAAATCTTTTCAAAGAATATTCTTTGGACTTACTAAATCACCTCAATTTTATACGTTTTCTGTTGTATTAAGTTCTGCTCATATCTTTATTTATATTTTTTCTATGTTCTCAGGGTTTGTTGTTTGGATCATCTGATGTCAATTAAAACACTTGGTTATTCATTTTAATAAATCTTTTTACTTATAAAGATTTGAACTTTTGAAGATTCCAGCTTACTTGTAAGTTTCTAAGGGTCAGGTCCTCTCCATTGTTGCTGGCCTAAGGCTTAGTTCACCATATAGCAATGTATATATTGACATATTTTCCCCTCGACTTTCTGTGATTCCCTACATCTCACCTTTCTTTGCAGACAAGCCATTTGAAATACCCTTAACTTATTTCACAGCCAATAAGTCTTTGAAATAATGTGTATTTTTGAGAGAAATCTTCTTATATCATTAGGCAGAAAATCTGACCTGCCATAGTTTTCAAAACAGCATAATTTCACTCTTCTCAATGATTAATCTGTTGTATTACACAACCTTTGAGTATTTAGCTTTATCAATGACATGTACCTTACAAATGTTTTAGAGATCCTACCAGTCTTTGAAAACATCCTTGTTCCTTGTTCCAGTTCCAGTTTTATGTATATATTCTGCCTTGCACCTGATTATTCCAACATCTGATGGGTGGCCTTGGGAAACTAATTCTCATATTGATTGTTTTTGCTGATTGTCTCCCCTTGTAGCTGATTTCTTCATTATTGTGTAAATTTAGATCATGAGCTCATGTTTAGCTAAACAGCTGACATTGTAAAAGGCTTAAGTGTGAACGCTCGTAAGCTTCAGGAGAAAGTCGGCAAAGATTTTTTTGTGTCCCTCCGATGAGTTGCCCGCAAGGACCCCATTTTTTAGAAGTGTTGGTCCAATACTCCCTCTAGAGGCAGGGGATTCAGACAGGGCTGCTTTGCAACCCCCGATCTGGGGCAGCGGCTGTGGTCGACCTGTGGTCAGGGCAGGAGCCTCTCCGCGTTGGTCCCAGTGACCCATCTGCCTGCGAACTTCGGTCACCTGGCAGGAAGGTACGATGCCCAGTCCTATGGTTAGCTGTGCAGCGAGGTGTACTGCGAGGACACGTTCCACACACACTTCAACAAAGAGGGCGGCCTGAGTGGAAATGTGAGTGTTTGGGAAGCTGTGCAGACAAAGAAGGCGCCCTTTGGCCTGGGCCAAATGCTTGTGATACTCCCCTGGTCCTGCCGGGCTCTGAGGGCCCTGCCCTGGGCCCCCTGCTCCCCTGCCCTTTGTTCAGTCACAGCAGAGATGGCCACACCCACTCCCTCAGTGAGGGCAGTGCTCCAACCTGCTTCAGCCCCGCCCCCTCTTCGCAGGTTGCCATGGACTACCGATGCTGCATTCTGAGGCCAGGGCGTTCCAAGAATGCCAAGGGCAGACATGATGACCTTCAATGATTTCCTCTTGTGTCAGTTTTGGTCAACTTTAGGAGCTAGGAAATGGTCCCCTTTACAGAAATGTTCAAATTTACTGGCATTTCATATATTCTCTCCTATAACATTGTCCTGATTCTTTCTGTATATTCTTTACATATGTTTATGTTTTCCTTAATCAAAGTGTGTCTTTTAAATCTTTTCAAAGAATATTCTTTGGACTTACTAAATCACCTCAATTTTATACGTTTTCTGTTGTATTAAGTTCTGCTCATATCTTTATTTATATTTTTTCTATGTTCTCAGGGTTTGTTGTTTTGATCATCTGATGTCAATTAAAACACTTGGTTATTCATTTTAATAAATCTTTTTACTTATAAAGATTTGAACTTTTGAAGATTCCAGCTTACTTGTAAGTTTCTAAGGGTCAGGTCCTCTCCATTGTTGCTGGCCTAAGGCTTAGTTCACCATATAGCAATGTATATATTGACATATTTTCCCCTCGACTTTCTGTGATTCCCTACATCTCACCTTTCTTTGCAGACAAGCCATTTGAAATACCCTTCACTTATTTCACAGCCAATAAGTCTTTGAAATAATGTGTATTTTTGAGAGAAATCTTCTTATATCATTAGGCAGAAAATCTGACCTGCCATAGTTTTCAAAACAGCATAATTTCACTCTTCTCAATGATTAATCTGTTGTATTACACAACCTTTGAGTATTTAGCTTTATCAATGACATGTACTTTACAAATGTTTTAGAGATCCTACCAGTCTTTGAAAACATCCTTGTTCCTTGTTCCAGTTCCAGTTTTATGTATATATTCTGCCTTGCACCTGATTATTCCAACATCTGATGGGTGGCCTTGGGAAACTAATTCTCATATTGATTGTTTTTGCTGATTGTCTCCCCTTGTAGCTGATTTCTTCATTATTGTGTAAATTTAGATCATGAGCTCATGTTTAGCTAAACAGCTGACATTGTAAAAGGCTTAAGTGTGAACGCTCGTAAGCTTCAGGAGAAAGTCGGCACAGATTTTTTTGTGTCCCTCCGATGAGTTGCCCGCAAGGACCCCATTTTTTAGAAGTGTTGGTCCAATACTCCCTCTAGAGGCAGGGGATTCAGACAGGGCTGCTTTGCAACCCCCGATCTGGGGCAGCGGCTGTGGTCGACCTGTGGTCAGGGCAGGAGCCTCTCCGCGTTGGTCCCAGTGACCCATCTGCCTGCGAACTTCGGTCACCTGGCAGGAAGGTACGATGCCCAGTCCTATGGTTAGCTGTGCAGCGAGGTGTACTGCGAGGACACGTTCCACACACACTTCAACAAAGAGGGCGGCCTGAGTGGAAATGTGAGTGTTTGGGAAGCTGTGCAGACAAAGAAGGCGCCCTTTGGCCTGGGCCAAATGCTTGTGACACTCCCCTGGTCCTGCCGGGCTCTGAGGGCCCTGCCCTGGGCCCCCTGCTCCCCTGCCCTTTGTTCAGTCACAGCAGAGATGGCCACACCCACTCCCTCAGTGAGGGCAGTGTTCCAACCTCCTTCAGCCCCGCCCCCTCTTCGCAGGTTACCATGGACTACCGATGCTGCATTCTGAGGCCAGGGCGTTCCAAGAATGCCAAGGGCAGACATGATGACCTTCAATGATTTCCTCTTGTGTCAGTTTTGGTCAACTTTAGGAGCTAGGAAATGGTCCCCTTTTTCAGAAATGTTCAAATTTACTGGCATTTCATATATTCTCTGCTATAACATTGTCCTGATTCTTTCTGTATATTCTTTACATATGTTTATGTTTTCCTTAATCAAAGTGTGTCTTTTAAATCTTTTCAAAGAATATTCTTTGGACTTACTAAATCACCTCAATTTTATACGTTTTCTGTTGTATTAAGTTCTGCTCATATCTTTATTTATATTTTTTCTATGTTCTCAGGGTTTGTTGTTTGGATCATCTGATGTCAATTAAAACACTTGGTTATTCATTTTAATAAATCTTTTTACTTATAAAGATTTGAACTTTTGAAGATTCCAGCTTACTTGTAAGTTTCTAAGGGTCAGGTCCTCTCCATTGTTGCTGGCCTAAGGCTTAGTTCACCATATAGCAATGTATATATTGACATATTTTCCCCTCGACTTTCTGTGATTCCCTACATCTCACCTTTCTTTGCAGACAAGCCATTTGAAATACCCTTCACTTATTTCACAGCCAATAAGTCTTTGAAATAATGTGTATTTTTGAGAGAAATCTTCTTATATCATTAGGCAGAAAATCTGACCTGCCATAGTTTTCAAAACAGCATAATTTCACTCTTCTCAATGATTAATCTGTTGTATTACACAACCTTTGAGTATTTAGCTTTATCAATGACATGTACTTTACAAATGTTTTAGAGATCCTACCAGTCTTTGAAAACATCCTTGTTCCTTGTTCCAGTTCCAGTTTTATGTATATATTCTGCCTTGCACCTGATTATTCCAACATCTGATGGGTGGCCTTGGGAAACTAATTCTCATATTGATTGTTTTTGCTGATTGTCTCCCCTTGTAGCTGATTTCTTCATTATTGTGTAAATTTAGATCATGAGCTCATGTTTAGCTAAACAGCTGACATTGTAAAAGGCTTAAGTGTGAACGCTCGTAAGCTTCAGGAGAAAGTCGGCAAAGATTTTTTTGTGTCCCTCCGATGAGTTGCCCGCAAGGACCCCATTTTTTAGAAGTGTTGGTCCAATACTCCCTCTAGAGGCAGGGGATTCAGACAGGGCTGCTTTGCAACCCCCGATCTGGGGCAGCGGCTGTGGTCGACCTGTGGTCAGGGCAGGAGCCTCTCCGCGTTGGTCCCAGTGACCCATCTGCCTGTGAACTTCGGTCACCTGGCAGGAAGGTACGATGCCCAGTCCTATGGTTAGCTGTGCAGCGAGGTGTACTGCGAGGACACGTTCCACACACACTTCAACAAAGAGGGCGGCCTGAGTGGAAATGTGAGTGTTTGGGAAGCTGTGCAGACAAAGAAGGCGCCCTTTGGCCTGGGCCAAATGCTTGTGACACTCCCCTGGTCCTGCCGGGCTCTGAGGGCCCTGCCCTGGGCCCCCTGCTCCCCTGCCCTTTGTTCAGTCACAGCAGAGATGGCCACACCCACTCCCTCAGTGAGGGCAGTGTTCCAACCTCCTTCAGCCCCGCCCCCTCTTCGCAGGTTACCATGGACTACCGATGCTGCATTCTGAGGCCAGGGCGTTCCAAGAATGCCAAGGGCAGACATGATGACCTTCAATGATTTCCTCTTGTGTCAGTTTTGGTCAACTTTAGGAGCTAGGAAATGGTCCCCTTTTTCAGAAATGTTCAAATTTACTGGCATTTCATATATTCTCTGCTATAACATTGTCCTGATTCTTTCTGTATATTCTTTACATATGTTTATGTTTTCCTTAATCAAAGTGTGTCTTTTAAATCTTTTCAAAGAATATTCTTTGGACTTACTAAATCACCTCAATTTTATACGTTTTCTGTTGTATTAAGTTCTGCTCATATCTTTATTTATATTTTTTCTATGTTCTCAGGGTTTGTTGTTTGGATCATCTGATGTCAATTAAAACACTTGGTTATTCATTTTAATAAATCTTTTTACTTATAAAGATTTGAACTTTTGAAGATTCCAGCTTACTTGTAAGTTTCTAAGGGTCAGGTCCTGTCCATTGTTGCTGGCCTAAGGCTTAGTTCACCATATAGCAATGTATATATTGACATATTTTCCCCTCGACTTTCTGTGATTCCCTACATCTCACCTTTCTTTGCAGACAAGCCATTTGAAATACCCTTCACTTATTTCACAGCCAATAAGTCTTTGAAATAATGTGTATTTTTGAGAGAAATCTTCTTATATCATTAGGCAGAAAATCTGACCTGCCATAGTTTTCAAAACAGCATAATTTCACTCTTCTCAATGATTAATCTGTTGTATTACACAACCTTTGAGTATTTAGCTTTATCAATGACATGTACTTTACAAATGTTTTAGAGATCCTACCAGTCTTTGAAAACATCCTTGTTCCTTGTTCCAGTTCCAGTTTTATGTATATATTCTGCCTTGCACCTGATTATTCCAACATCTGATGGGTGGCCTTGGGAAACTAATTCTCATATTGATTGTTTTTGCTGATTGTCTCCCCTTGTAGCTGATTTCTTCATTATTGTGTAAATTTAGATCATGAGCTCATGTTTAGCTAAACAGCTGACATTGTAAAAGGCTTAAGTGTGAACGCTCGTAAGCTTCAGGAGAAAGTCGGCAAAGATTTTTTTGTGTCCCTCCGATGAGTTGCCCGCAAGGACCCCATTTTTTAGAAGTGTTGGTCCAATACTCCCTCTAGAGGCAGGGGATTCAGACAGGGCTGCTTTGCAACCCCCGATCTGGGGCAGCGGCTGTGGTCGACCTGTGGTCAGGGCAGGAGCCTCTCCGCGTTGGTCCCAGTGACCCATCTGCCTGCGAACTTCGGTCACCTGGCAGGAAGGTACGATGCCCAGTCCTATGGTTAGCTGTGCAGCGAGGTGTACTGCGAGGACACGTTCCACACACACTTCAAAAAAGAGGGCGGCCTGAGTGGAAATGTGAGTGTTTGGGAAGCTGTGCAGACAAAGAAGGCGCCCTTTGGCCTGGGCCAAATGCTTGTGACACTCCCCTGGTCCTGCCGGGCTCTGAGGGCCCTGCCCTGGGCCCCCTGCTCCCCTGCCCTTTGTTCAGTCACAGCAGAGATGGCCACACCCACTCCCTCAGTGAGGGCAGTGTTCCAACCTCCTTCAGCCCCGCCCCCTCTTCGCAGGTTACCATGGACTACCGATGCTGCATTCTGAGGCCAGGGCGTTCCAAGAATGCCAAGGGCAGACATGATGACCTTCAATGATTTCCTCTTGTGTCAGTTTTGGTCAACTTTAGGAGCTAGGAAATGGTCCCCTTTACAGAAATGTTCAAATTTACTGGCATTTCATATATTCTCTGCTATAACATTGTCCTGATTCTTTCTGTATATTCTTTACATATGTTTATGTTTTCCTTAATCAAAGTGTGTCTTTTAAATCTTTTCAAAGAATATTCTTTGGACTTACTAAATCACCTCAATTTTATACGTTTTCTGTTGTATTAAGTTCTGCTCATATCTTTATTTATATTTTTTCTATGTTCTCAGGGTTTGTTGTTTTGATCATCTGATGTCAATTAAAACACTTGGTTATTCATTTTAATAAATCTTTTTACTTATAAAGATTTGAACTTTTGAAGATTCCAGCTTACTTGTATGTTTCTAAGGGTCAGGTCCTCTCCATTGTTGCTGGCCTAAGGCTTAGTTCACCATATAGCAATGTATATATTGACATATTTTCCCCTCGACTTTCTGTGATTCCCTACATCTCACCTTTCTTTGCAGACAAGCCATTTGAAATACCCTTCACTTATTTCACAGCCAATAAGTCTTTGAAATAATGTGTATTTTTGAGAGAAATCTTCTTATATCATTAGGCAGAAAATCTGACCTGCCATAGTTTTCAAAACAGCATAATTTCACTCTTCTCAATGATTAATCTGTTGTATTACACAACCTTTGAGTATTTAGCTTTATCAATGACATGTACTTTACAAATGTTTTAGAGATCCTACCAGTCTTTGAAAACATCCTTGTTCCTTGTTCCAGTTCCAGTTTTATGTATATATTCTGCCTTGCACCTGATTATTCCAACATCTGATGGGTGGCCTTGGGAAACTAATTCTCATATTGATTGTTTTTGCTGATTGTCTCCCCTTGTAGCTGATTTCTTCATTATTGTGTAAATTTAGATCATGAGCTCATGTTTAGCTAAACAGCTGACATTGTAAAAGGCTTAAGTGTGAACGCTCGTAAGCTTCAGGAGAAAGTCGGCAAAGATTTTTTTGTGTCCCTCCGATGAGTTGCCCGCAAGGACCCCATTTTTTAGAAGTGTTGGTCCAATACTCCCTCTAGAGGCAGGGGATTCAGACAGGGCTGCTTTGCAACCCCCGATCTGGGGCAGCGGCTGTGGTCCACCTGTGGTCAGGGCAGGAGCCTCTCCGCGTTGGTCCCAGTGACCCATCTGCCTGCGAACTTCGGTCACCTGGCAGGAAGGTACGATGCCCAGTCCTATGGTTAGCTGTGCAGCGAGGTGTACTGCGAGGACACGTTCCACACACACTTCAACAAAGAGGGCGGCCTGAGTGGAAATGTGAGTGTTTGGGAAGCTGTGCAGACAAAGAAGGCGCCCTTTGGCCTGGGCCAAATGCTTGTGACACTCCCCTGGTCCTGCCGGGCTCTGAGGGCCCTGCCCTGGGCCCCCTGCTCCCCTGCCCTTTGTTCAGTCACAGCAGAGATGGCCACACCCACTCCCTCAGTGAGGGCAGTGTTCCAACCTCCTTCATCCCCACCCCCTCTCCGCAGGTTACCATGGACTACCGATGCTGCATTCTGAGGCCAGGGCGTTCCAAGAATGCCAAGGGCAGACATGATGACCTTCAATGATTTCCTCTTGTGTCAGTTTTGGTCAACTTTAGGAGCTAGGAAATGGTCCCCTTTTTCAGAAATGTTCAAATTTACTGGCATTTCATATATTCTCTGCTATAACATTGTCCTGATTCTTTCTGTATATTCTTTATATATGTTTATGTTTTCCTTAATCAAAGTGTGTCTTTTAAATCTTTTCAAAGAATATTCTTTGGACTTACTAAATCACCTCAATTTTATACGTTTTCTGTTGTATTAAGTTCTGCTCATATCTTTATTTATATTTTTTCTATGTTCTCAGGGTTTGTTGTTTTGATCATCTGATGTCAATTAAAACACTTGGTTATTCATTTTAATAAATCTTTTTACTTATAAAGATTTGAACTTTTGAAGATTCCAGCTTACTTGTAAGTTTCTAAGGGTCAGGTCCTCTCCATTGTTGCTGGCCTAAGGCTTAGTTCACCATATAGCAATGTATATATTGACATATTTTCCCCTCGACTTTCTGTGATTCCCTACATCTCACCTTTCTTTGCAGACAAGCCATTTGAAATACCCTTCACTTATTTCACAGCCAATAAGTCTTTGAAATAATGTGTATTTTTGAGAGAAATCTTCTTATATCATTAGGCAGAAAATCTGACCTGCCATAGTTTTCAAAACAGCATAATTTCACTCTTCTCAATGATTAATCTGTTGTATTACACAACCTTTGAGTATTTAGCTTTATCAATGACATGTACTTTACAAATGTTTTAGAGATCCTACCAGTCTTTGAAAACATCCTTGTTCCTTGTTCCAGTTCCAGTTTTATGTATATATTCTGCCTTGCACCTGATTATTCCAACATCTGATGGGTGGCCTTGGGAAACTAATTCTCATATTGATTGTTTTTGCTGATTGTCTCCCCTTGTAGCTGATTTCTTCATTATTGTGTAAATTTAGATCATGAGCTCATGTTTAGCTAAACAGCTGACATTGTAAAAGGCTTAAGTGTGAACGCTCGTAAGCTTCAGGAGAAAGTCGGCAAAGATTTTTTTGTGTCCCTCCGATGAGTTGCCCGCAAGGACCCCATTTTTTAGAAGTGTTGGTCCAATACTCCCTCTAGAGGCAGGGGATTCAGACAGGGCTGCTTTGCAACCCCCGATCTGGGGCAGCGGCTGTGGTCGACCTGTGGTCAGGGCAGGAGCCTCTCCGCATTGGTCCCAGTGACCCATCTGCCTGCGAACTTCGGTCACCTGGCAGGAAGGTACGATGCCCAGTCCTATGGTTAGCTGTGCAGCGAGGTGTACTGCGAGGACACGTTCCACACACACTTCAACAAAGAGGGCGGCCTGAGTGGAAATGTGAGTGTTTGGGAAGCTGTGCAGACAAAGAAGGCGCCCTTTGGCCTGGGCCAAATGCTTGTGACACTCCCCTGGTCCTGCCGGGCTCTGAGGGCCCTGCCCTGGGCCCCCTGCTCCCCTGCCCTTTGTTCAGTCACAGCAGAGATGGCCACACCCACTCCCTCAGTGAGGGCAGTGTTCCAACCTCCTTCAGCCCCACCCCCTCTCCGCAGGTTACCATGGACTACCGATGCTGCATTCTGAGGCCAGGGCGTTCCAAGAATGCCAAGGGCAGACATGATGACCTTCAATGATTTCCTCTTGTGTCAGTTTTGGTCAACTTTAGGAGCTAGGAAATGGTCCCCTTTACAGAAATGTTCAAATTTACTGGCATTTCATATATTCTCTGCTATAACATTGTCCTGATTCTTTCTGTATATTCTTTACATATGTTTATGTTTTCCTTAATCAATGTGTGTCTTTTAAATCTTTTCAAAGAATATTCTTTGGACTTACTAAATCACCTCAATTTTATACGTTTTCTGTTGTATTAAGTTCTGCTCATATCTTTATTTATATTTTTTCTATGTTCTCAGGGTTTGTTGTTTGGATCATCTGATGTCAATTAAAACACTTGGTTATTCATTTTAATAAATCTTTTTACTTATAAAGATTTGAACTTTTGAAGATTCCAGCTTACTTGTAAGTTTCTAAGGGTCAGGTCCTCTCCATTGTTGCTGGCCTAAGGCTTAGTTCACCATATAGCAATGTATATATTGACATATTTTCCCCTCGACTTTCTGTGATTCCCTACATCTCACCTTTCTTTGCAGACAAGCCATTTGAAATACCCTTCACTTATTTCACAGCCAATAAGTCTTTGAAATAATGTGTATTTTTGAGAGAAATCTTCTTATATCATTAGCCAGAAAATCTGACCTGCCATAGTTTTCAAAACAGCATAATTTCACTCTTCTCAATGATTAATCTGTTGTATTACACAACCTTTGAGTATTTAGCTTTATCAATGACATGTACTTTACAAATGTTTTAGAGATCCTACCAGTCTTTGAAAACATCCTTGTTCCTTGTTCCAGTTCCAGTTTTATGTATATATTCTGCCTTGCACCTGATTATTCCAACATCTGATGGGTGGCCTTGGGAAACTAATTCTCATATTGATTGTTTTTGCTGATTGTCTCCCCTTGTAGCTGATTTCTTCATTATTGTGTAAATTTAGATCATGAGCTCATGTTTAGCTAAACAGCTGACATTGTAAAAGGCTTAAGTGTGAACGCTCGTAAGCTTCAGGAGAAAGTCGGCAAAGATTTTTTTGTGTCCCTCCGATGAGTTGCCCGCAAGGACCCCATTTTTTAGAAGTGTTGGTCCAACACACCCTCTAGAGGCAGGGGATTCAGACAGGGCTGCTTTGCAACCCCCGATCTGGGGCAGCGGCTGTGGTCGACCTGTGGTCAGGGCAGGAGCCTCTCCGCGTTGGTCCCAGTGACCCATCTGCCTGCGAACTTCGGTCACCTGGCAGGAAGGTACGATGCCCAGTCCTATGGTTAGCTGTGCAGCGAGGTGTACTGCGAGGACACGTTCCACACACACTTCAACAAAGAGGGCGGCCTGAGTGGAAATGTGAGTGTTTGGGAAGCTGTGCAGACAAAGAAGGCGCCCTTTGGCCTGGGCCAAATGCTTGTGACACTCCCCTGGTCCTGCCGGGCTCTGAGGGCCCTGCCCTGGGCCCCCTGCTCCCCTGCCCTTTGTTCAGTCACAGCAGAGATGGCCACACCCACTCCCTCAGTGAGGGCAGTGTTCCAACCTCCTTCAGCCCCGCCCCCTCTCCGCAGGTTACCATGGACTACCGATGCTGCATTCTGAGGCCAGGGCGTTCCAAGAATGCCAAGGGCAGACATGATGACCTTCAATGATTTCCTCTTGTGTCAGTTTTGGTCAACTTTAGGAGCTAGGAAATGGTCCCCTTTTTCAGAAATGTTCAAATTTACTGGCATTTCATATATTCTCTGCTATAACATTGTCCTGATTCTTTCTGTATATTCTTTACATATGTTTATGTTTTCCTTAATCAAAGTGTGTCTTTTAAATCTTTTCAAAGAATATTCTTTGGACTTACTAAATCACCTCAATTTTATACGTTTTCTGTTGTATTAAGTTCTGCTCATATCTTTATTTATATTTTTTCTATGTTCTCAGGGTTTGTTGTTTTGATCATCTGATGTCAATTAAAACACTTGGTTATTCATTTTAATATATCTTTTTCCTTATAAAGATTTGAACTTTTGAAGATTCCAGCTTACTTGTAAGTTTCTAAGGGTCAGGTCCTCTCCATTGTTGCTGGCCTAAGGCTTAGTTCACCATATAGCAATGTATATATTGACATATTTTCCCCTCGACTTTCTGTGATTCCCTACATCTCACCTTTCTTTGCAGACAAGCCATTTGAAATACCCTTCACTTATTTCACAGCCAATAAGTCTTTGAAATAATGTGTATTTTTGCGAGAAATCTTCTTATATCATTAGCCAGAAAATCTGACCTGCCATAGTTTTCAAAACAGCATAATTTCACTCTTCTCAATGATTAATCTGTTGTATTACACAACCTTTGAGTATTTAGCTTTATCAATGACATGTACT